>NC_091126.1:67982886-68282886 GCF_040183065.1 Periplaneta americana | reverse complement strand
CACGAGAGCCTACGTTTTTTCCTCCCGAGAAAACTTACGGCAGATGACTTTAATGCATCCACGACAATTCGGGAAGCACGCCCGATACCAAACTCCACCAACCGCCACTCTCCTCGGACCTTGGGAACTACCAGGCCACCCATCCCATCCCTCCTCCACCCCACCCCCCTCTCTATTGGACAGTGAATCTTCTTCTTCTTCTTCTTCTGAGGAAGAGGCAGAGGTTACTTCCATTCCACAAGAGGGGCCCTCAGAAGGGCCGGCTCCAAAACCTAGAGCAGAGAGGTCTCCTGTCCCTAAACCCACAGCAGAGAAGTCTCCCAACGGACCACCTCCCAGCTCTGAGGCGTCGTCTCACGAATCCTCAGAAGGGAAGCGGTCCAACAGGCGCAAACCAATTCCCACAAAAGTATCCGGTTCGACTCCGGCAAGCCCCACTTCTCCCACTCCTCCTAACACCGCACAAGGAACCAAGACAAGGACAGTACTGAAAATACTGAACCACACAAAAAACGGCAACAACCCACTACACATAGAGCGACTAATGAAACAGTACCGACTCGACATTCAAACTCCACGACAGTTCTGGGCACACACTACCAAGACAACTACACTCACATTCGCCACGATTGACGACGCGGAGAAGTTCGCTAGGGCAATTCCCCTGTACAACTTCGGTCCGTCCGCAGAAATCAACATTACGCCTAGTGAATCAAGACAGAAACAGACCCGAAATAAAGAGATCAGTGTCGTCATGAAAAATGTCGACACGCTGATCTCTGAGGACGAACTAATGCAGATCCTGGCTGTAACACATCCAGGCATCACACGCATTAAGAGAATTATCTCCGCACAGACAGACAAACCCACCAACTTAGTTAGAATTTTCACAAATGACATCACCACAGCAGACAAATTACTAGAAGGAATTAAACTTGCAGGACGGTACTACAGAGTAGAGCCATCACACGAGACAATCTTCCACCGACCGTGCCTTAACTGTGCACAATACGGCCATACAAGGACAAACTGCGACAAGCCCAAGACTTGTTTTAAGTGCGGCAAAAATCCCGACCTGTGCAACCACAACCGCCTATCCCAGATTAGGTATTGCGCCACGTGCAACAGCGACACCCATTATACGGGCCAAGCTCGCTGTCCAAAATATCCAAGGACTAATCTCATAACCTCCACCGATCCCACGCACGTCCCCATAGACACCCACAAACCAATACCGAAACCTATACCCAAACCATCACAGTCCGTTTTCAACCCAACACTTCCCAAACCCGAATTGTCTTATGCGGATGCAGCTAAGACAACGACAACCAAGACAAACACTACAGACGATCCACAGACAGAAAAAACAACTACGGAACAGCTGGTCGAGGGGGTTCTACGTTCTGCTATGCAGAAAATAGAATCCTACATTGACCGGCAACTAAACAGACTACAGGACGAAATAGTGACATTCACTATTTCTTTACTCACTACTGACACAAACCCTACGAAACGACACACGACACTTGCCACAGCCAACCAGGCAGCCAGACGGCTTCTACGGAAACGAGTAGCCCACCACTTTGTTGGTAACAGGTTACGAGTTTCCCTAGCGCCACTACAAAAACGTGACTAGGACAGAACTGACCAGAGCACTGGACTCTCCACCTCTCATTAACATCTGCGAGGCATGGTGCTCACTTCACTTCATTCATTTCATTCACAATTCAACTGATAACGTGTACATGTTCATAAAATCATTCACAGGGGAAATACACTACTGTTAGATGAGAGGGCAAACGGCTTATAGCTGGGTACCTCGATCTAAAGTTAGAGAATTGCTTGTCGAGGAACCAATGGAGGCATGGGATGCTTACCCTGCCTGCCATTTTAAACATCATTCATTCTTTCTTCGTCCCCATTCATTCGTTCGTTCGTTCGTTCGGCTCATCATCAGACGAGCACCATGCCCCCCAAAGCTTCCGGAAAGGCTGCCAAGAAGGCCGGCAAGGCCCAGAAGAATATTTCGAAGGGCGATAAGAAGAAGAAGCGCAAGAGGAAGGAGAGCTACGCCATTTACATCTACAAGGTTCTGAAACAAGTTCACCCAGACACGGGAATCAGTTCAAAGGCTATGAGCATCATGAACAGCTTCGTTAACGACATCTTCGAGCGCATCGCCGCGGAAGCTTCGCGGCTCGCGCATTACAACAAGCGGTCGACCATCACCAGTCGGGAGATCCAGACAGCCGTCCGTCTCCTGCTACCCGGTGAGCTGGCCAAGCACGCCGTCAGTGAAGGGACCAAGGCCGTCACAAAATACACTAGTTCCAAGTAAGCGGGAGTGCTTGCTAGGGAATCAGCAACCGGCCCTTTTAAGGGCCACAAGTTATTCATAACAGAGTAGATGAATGAAGAACAACAGCGTTTCCCACCGAGTGAAAATTTAAATAATCACCCCGATAACACTTCTAGGATAGATAATACATTATAGGCAGTCCATGGGAGACTTGGATCCACGAGGCAAATTCGTTTCCTTAATAGTTTCGTACGACTTATATGAGAGCGCGGTGTCATTCCTACTCACTTGGCAGCATTAATTGTTGAGGGAAAACAACTTAGAAGGT
This sequence comes from Periplaneta americana, assembly GCF_040183065.1. NCBI lineage: Eukaryota > Metazoa > Arthropoda > Insecta > Blattodea > Blattidae > Periplaneta > Periplaneta americana. Next base: position 68,280,259 of record NC_091126.1, on the reverse strand, counting down.
AACTTGTCGACCGCGGTCATAATCCTTCCGCAGGCCACTACTGAGAATCTGTGGACATACGGGTAATCTATCTTTATTGAAACTCGGGTTCATAACATACGACTGATACTTTATATATCTGTCACGTAATCCATCAAGAGACAAATGTCCCCCCCCCCCTAGTCAGTAGCGAGCTTCAGTCCATTCGTAGTAGCCGCCGGTGCAAGAAGTGAATTGAAGTTTGTGTGAAGTTCCGTAGTATGGCATGAAAATGATGTCGAAAATCCGACTACAGTTCCACAACCATGTGGTTGAAAGGAGGCTCCGCTGTTGAACAACAATCCACCTGTGGCTTAACTTAGAATGCCGACTAGCTGTTTTATTAATCCCGTGTCAATCCAGCAGTGTGTGACGTTGAAACGTAACCAAACTGCCGTTGATAGATAGATTTATCATCTATCCCAATGACATCCAACGAGCTTGGTAATTTAGGTACAGAGTCTAAGCAGGCAGTTTACGTGTGTGTGTGAGCGAGTGCAGGTTTTATCGAGTGCACCCCAATCCCATCGTCCTCAAGTGCCTACAGATTACGCAGTTTCATCGGCAACGGCCATACCATGTTGAAAATACCGGTTCTCGTCCGATCACCGAAGTCAAGCAACATTGGGCGTGGTCAGTACTTGGATGGGTGACCGCTTGGGAACACCACGTGCCGTTGGCGATTTTTTTTTTTACGTCACTATTTCCAGCGTGTTCTAATAAGACTTATGGGATATTATGTTCCCTTCCCTATTCCAGCTATAGCTTGGATGATGACGCCGCTGCATAATTGTAGAGTAATTGATAATTCTTAAGTACTTGCAGCTCCGTATTGAAACTTATGACTGGTAGCATATTCATATGAGACGGTTCACTTCTCTGCGTTTTCTCGAAGAAGGGAATATGTATTCAGGGGATTGTGAACGTACCTCGCGCTCTCCCTAGAAGTTAGAGACATTTTAGGTAAAGAATGTAATATACTGTACATATATGGCTAATTAAAATCCCATTAGTTACTACATTTCAGTGGGTAGTACAAATTCCATAATGAAAATATCTCTGTCCTAGTAGTTGTATCCTTTAAAGAAGCTCGTTGTTTTCCCATGATGAAGGGCAGAACTTGGTCGGTAGAAATTTAAACAGACTGCATTATCAGACCAGGCGTTATTTCAATATCAGCGTTTAGTTTAGGAAATATAGCAATAGCGGAGTTGGGAGAAGTAGTTATAGCATGTACAGTAAGTATAAACAGTTCGCTGTACTGTACAGTGAATATAAATATTTGAATGTACGATGGCAAAACATCAGACATACAGTACGTAGCTCACATATCTTTAAAAATAAATAAATAAATAAATAAATAAAAATAAAGAAGACATTCTGAGGAGTGAGTGGAAAGTGCATATTATAATGAATATTTTTAACTCTCAGTTGACATTGAGAGAGAAAGCCATGCATCGGGGAACCGGTGACTGTTTTTGCGTTACCTTCTGCTATTGGCGTTGTTGGTTAGTAACGAATGAAAGGGGTAGGACGCGGAATCAAATGTCAAAAAACGATAGGGAAATAATAGTAACTGGTTGTATTTCGATCGAGCTCGGCGTGCTGATTCACCAGTGGGGTGTTTCACAAAGTTTACAATCTTTGGAAATTGTGAACTCTGTTTGTAAACTTCTGTTTCACAATCTTTGTTTGTAAAGGTGGACTGTACAAAGGAAATCAAATCTTTACGAATGAAATTTTGCGCTCTTTACAAGTGATATGTTTGTTTCACAACGAAGGAGTAATTTTACAAACGTGTAAACTAAACTTTACTAGTGAAGTTAGCACATTTTCTACAGTAGCCCTGTTGAAATAGCTTCTAATTGTGAATGAAAAAAATAAACACATATGTATAAAATCAATTTCATAGTAACAGGGTACCATTAAGAATTACACTGAAGCAGTTGTGATGTTATTGAGTAGTTCTAGCGACTCAGACGAAGATTTTGCATTTAGGCCTAACGTAGAATTTTCCGGCCACGTTCGTATCATTGTACGAATATTAATGAAAGGTTTCGAATGAATCCCGCGCTATACTTCAGAATACCGCGTTAGTTCTTATATACGAGGAACGTATTTAATAAATACTCGCACTTAAAGAAGAAAAACTTTGCACCGAAAACCAATCACTTAATAATGCAATGTCGGCATTACTTACGCAGTATTCTGAAGTCGTTCCGAATCCCATTTCGCTGTAATCTCTCCTACAAGATATGGGACATCACATGCAACATCTGAAAGGGAAAAGTGGTGCCCTAACCTCAAAGCGAGAACTGCATTGGTTGCATAGTAGCTCTCAGTTCCCTGCGTTAGCAGATAAGAACGGAATTTATAAGATTACAGTGTGCAAAAGTTCACACATGGTAGTTGATGTTGTTACAAGATTGAAAAAACTCGAGGCGGGTTATTGATCACCGAATGTGCTTACTCGGGCAAAGGATTTTTATGCTCCTCCTGCTGGGTTCCCTAATGTTGGCGAGGTTATGGATGAAACAATAAAATATACTGATGGACCAGCAGAGAGCGAAGTTGATTTTAATGGATGGACATGTTAGCTGCTCTATCAACTGCATATAACTACGTGGGTCAAATCCATTATTTATCAATTATTTGAATGAATTTCGCGCTAACTTTCGTCAGTTAAGTCGTAGGCTAATTAATGCATTGGTATGCTCGACCAATTGCATGCCGCGAAACTCCGTTGTCGCCGATGTAGCAAAATCTAAATAAAATATATATAAAAAAATATAAACATGTCCATCGATAGTTCTAAAATTACAGCTACTTTACCTCTGATCCTTAGTGATTTTTGTAAACTGTCGTTGGCGATTTTGTTCAACCAATTATGCGTATTTGTAAGTTTGTTTCGCCGATTTTGTAAAGTTCGTTAAAACATACAAGTGAATAAGATTGCATTGTGAAACACAGTTAACAAGCATATGTAATATTTCCGTTGTTAATTGTATATTGTTAATTTGTAATTTGTTAGCGTTGTGAAACATGCCCCCATTTACCTTTAGAGGTAATATCTACATTAATATTTAGTTAAAATTTAAAGAAATTTTAAACGAATGGAAGCTGCATTTTAATTCACCCCAAATTACTATGTTCCCTTTCAGATTATCAGCTGTTGTTGTTGTTGTTGTTGTATTGTAAGTTCTCACTTATTGTTAGCTAGCCGTACCCGTTCGCTCCGCTCCACCTGTTAGAAATAAATATAAAGTAATTACATAATTAAAATAGGACGTCTGATCCAGGGAACAACTTTTACAACAGCGCAAGATAATCTGCTTCGCATATTACCCAATTTTTTTTTAGCACTGCATTTATTGCATATATATTTTATGTATTTTAACACGATTCAATTGAGCATAGTTAAAATATGAATTATTAAAATAATGGATTGCCAAGCTAAAGTACTATTACTGCATACTAAATCAATACACTCTCGTTGTTCGTTAATTCTCTGAGATTAAAATGCGTGTACATAAATATTATTTTAAGAAATACAGAAAACGAATGTACAAAATAGCCTATCAAATTTTCTGTGCATAAGAAGCTATTTTAATCTTACCTGTCCTCGATTTACTCAGACGTTACTGTAATAACATTATAGCATTATGTCCATCTAGAGAAACTACAGTTTCCAATGGTGAAATAATAACTAATTATACAAATCAGTTAATTTACGAGCTTGTGATATTACTTCATACAAACACAGAAACATTCCCTGTAGGCTATGTTTAATAGCTTTCGATTGTTTGTTGATGTCCAAGGCCCCTGTTTCGATTGTTGTTGTCCAAGGCCCCTTATAGACGAAGTCATTTGTTCTTAATTCATTGCACCGTCTTAGATAGCGTTATTTTAATTTTAAAACTCATTTATCTCATTAAATATCAGTCCTATCAAAATGTTGTAAAAAAATAAAACTTAACGGAAATCATTTTTAAAGGAACATCTGTTATGTAACATTTTTTCTCAAATATCAATAATAAGCGAGATATTTCGATTTATTTAATTCAGGCCCCCTTATAACTCCCCTTTTAAATAATGTATTTCGAATGCCATATAGCCTAAAATCTAAGTTACAACAAACTTAATTTATATTCCAGTTTTCATATAAATCGGTTCAGCCATTATCGCGTGAAAAGGTAACAAACATACAGACAGACATACAAACAAAAATTTCAAAAATGCGATTTTCGGTTTCAGGGTGGTTAATTATATATGTTAGGACCAATTACTTTTGGAAAATCGAAACTTACCAGAAAAATTTCGGCTACAGATTTATTATTAGTATAGATAGTACGAGATACGACCGCAATTTTGTACGACTAGTGTAATGAAGGAATGCAAAAAATTATTTTGGAACTTTGCAATGTTAGTCTATCATTAAAATAAAATTAAATCTTAATTCGTCCCTTTTGCAGGAGTCTTCTTCATCCAGTATGTTGTTGGCTGATATGGAGGAGGAGGGGGGGGGGGACATGCTCTAAAGGGATTAAATTTGCTTAGCAAATCGATATGGTGACTAACGCTTGCAATGCGTCATAGCTATAATTGTACTGCGCGGTAATTTCAGAGTAATAAGAGTTCAGTTCAGGGATCTGCTAATTTCTTCATATTGTGTTCGGCAATGGAATAGTACCGCAGTAGCATTAAGAGGTTTTTATAATTTGAACTGATATGTGCAGGTATATTGACCCCCCCCCCCTCCCACCGCTGGCCGACGCGGACTGCAATGACAACAGTAAGCCACACGTCATACGTAAGCCTTTCTTCTTCTTCATCTTTGCTCGCCTGGCAAATACAGTCTTGGATTTCACATATTCAATTTTTCACAGTCCCAACTCCCTTGCATGGACGTGTTTTCACGTACCTTTAAAGTTTCTCCTCTCATTCATTCAGTCTATTCGCAAGCCTGAGGGTTTTCCGTGGTTTTCCCTAAGGAGCTAAGACAAATGTAGGGATGAGCCCAGAAAGAAAAGGGCATTCACTTCCTTAGACCCTGGTAACTGCTCTTTTTAGAGGAAGGAGGAGGAGAAAGAAACCCCCCCACCCCCACCGACGTGGACTGCAATGACAACAGTAAGCAACACGTTATATGTAAAGCCTTTATTATTATTATTATTATTATTATTATTATTATTTACAATGGGACTAAAGGTGGTGTAGATACACTATGTCAAATGTGCCACAATCTTTCCTGCAATAGAAAGACGAGGCGCTGGCCACTAGCAATATTTTACAACATGCTAAATATTGCAAGTATAAATTCATGGATAATTTATAGTTAGAAGAACTCAGAAAACAATATCAAGAAAACAATTCATTTTCCAATTGTGTGAAGAGCTGACAAAACCGTGGATGCAGCACCGCTTTGCACGTCCTACTTTACACCGATCTCTGCGGGCAACAATTGAAGAACATCTGAACATTGCTGTGCAACAACAATGCCAGGTAATGCAGCCAGATGGTGAACGTACTGTTTGCTATAAATGTCCTGCAAAGAAGAGGAGAATGATGACAACATTTTGTGGACTTTGCAAAAAGGGGTTCTGCAGAGAACATCGCGCTGTTGTTTGCACTAATTGTAAATAGGACAATAACATGAACGTAAAGACTTTATGACAAACTTAAAATTAAATGAACACTAATGGCTACGAAAAGTGTAAAAGTTGTTAAATGTGTGATATTGAGTTGATTTCAGTTAATTAAAATGTGAGTAGTAAAAATTACGAATGCTTACCTTTAACATGAGTACAGTGATGATTACCTGTCTAGGGTTAAGTAGTCGCGTGGTGAGTTTAGGAATTCCCAGACCACCTCTAAGATTGTTTAAAATAAAGGTATTGTAATCGTACGTTTCTGTCTTTTGTCAATAGTAACGTTGACCTTTCTTTTTCGAGAAAACAAAATCTGTTGTACAGTTAAAGGTACTGAAATAGTAAGAAATTTTCTGAAATCCCCACGCGTTTGCAAGTGTAAGTCTCTGTTGTAACCTGTTGATTTACGAGAGACTGCGTGTGCTTCCGTACAGTGTTTCTAAAATGTGCAGTAACGAGTCAGAAATCATTGGAATGTAGTGTAGGTGTGTTTGTTATAACCGGGAATCAATCCGCAGTACTTGACCAATCAACTACGGGAAATATCAGAAAAATTGGCAGGAGTTAGCAAGAAAAACAAAGGTAAAATATCACGTGAACGAGCACCGATACCGAGCACTATGTACAATATACCCTAGAGAAAAAGACAAGAAAACAAAAGTCAACCGCTGCAAGTGTTACGAAGTGGTGTGTGAAACATATAATGAAGAATGTCTGCGGGAAGCGCATCTAGTGAGATAAAGGGTGAAATGGAGGATTCTGCTAAAAATAAAGAAAGGAAGAAAAATGTTTACAGTTAATACAAGTATTGTTTTCTCTTGTGGGTTTATGTTTAGTATAATAGATGTGTGTGTGTGTGTGTGTGTGTGTGTGTTTCATTAAAAATTAGCATATCCTTAATGAATACATCCTAAGTGGTATAAATGAAATTGTATAAACTGCAGGGAATCTTAAAATATGAAAATTGCGATAGTTGTTTTCTTTACAGTCCGACCTTTTTTAATAAACTAGTGTGAGATATGAAGTTTTGCACATTTAAGGGTTGTTAACATGAATGTAAGGAATATATATTATGATATGATATGATATGATTCTCAAATACTCTGTCCTGCTGACCCTTCACATTTCTGTATTCGGGCGAGTGTGTATTCTTCTTCTTCTTCTTCTTCTTCTTCTTCTTCTTCTTATTATTATTATTACTATTACTATAATTATTATTATTATTATTATTATTATTATTATTATTATTATTATTGTGTGAAGAGTTGTATCGGAAGTGCTTTATAGACTAAATTAATAATTTCTATCTTAACTGAAATATTTACATTATATTTCACACAGTATAGTTACAGGTAGCATAAATTCAGATAATGGTTTTTATATGGGAATCTACTTCTTGTGTTTAGAGGCTACATTTATACAGAGTTAATAATTTCTCCCCTATGTAACATATTTCCATGAAATTTTATACGCATCTATGCAAAAACGAATTATGCTCGTGTAATTAGGGAATTAGGGAAAAATTAGTGTTTCTGATAATTTTTAATGTTTTAATAGAAATTATGCTCCTAAAAGATGACTAGCCTGCCATATTTTTCGCAGTTGGTAACAAAATGCTAGATTCATGGATATACTCCATAATTTAGTTGTTCATTATATGTTCAAGAAGTGTTGAATTTTTCTTGGAGAAATTAAGCTCCTTCATCCAGACTCTGAAAAGTGGCTGCTGTCGAATTCGTAAAGCGCCACCAAGAGATGAATATAACATCTAAGTTTGCAGGATGTAGCAGCTAAATTTTAAGCCGTATAGAGTTTAATATTTGATTAATGTGTGGGTAGAAGAATTGAAAGTTAACTCAGGTTTACTTGTAATGCACAGCCTGTTAAATATGTCGTAAAAAAAAAAAAAAAAAAAAAAAACTAGTTGCACAAATCTCAGTAAACGTGCCAATTAAATGAATGCTAACGTATTATAGATTGCTTTTCGCGTATTAAATGAAAGTACACATCTTGTCCTATGACCTCCATAAGGGAAGGTTTAACAATATAAAACAGCCACTGACCCCACGAACAAAAATCAACTGAAGAGCGTGACTTAAAAAAAAAAAAAAAAAAAAAAAAAAAAAAAAAAAAAAAAAAAAAAAAACTCATGTTTTGTCCCACCTCTTACTGATATTGATGTTTTGTATGTTGTTGTGCACAATGCCTAGCTTTTGTTTAAGCCTAGATATTACTTAAACTTCGGTTATGATGAAGTTGATTTTCTTACATAGTTTTGCGTTCTGGACAACTGTGCGCCGGCATCTCTCGGAACATCCGAGATCAGGTCCCTATCCCCTCCACCGCAAAGTCAAATAGCGTCTGTCACTTGATTTTGAATATTAAACAAACATACCATCACGGCATTTCCGTTATGGCATCTGGTGTCATCAATAAGCTACAAATAAAGGAAAGAAAGAAAGAAAGAAAGAAAGAAAGAAAGAAAGAAAGAAAGAAAGAAAGAAAGTAGCACAGTCACTGTCCTGAACAAGGTACGCAAGTATTATTTTAATTAATGCGTATCGCCTACCAGCCGCCGAAACTATTCGACAGGAGAGTGAATATCCTACACGGTCCTGTAAAAATGTTCTGAATACACTAAATGACGTGTAATTTTTTTTCTATTATTAGGACAATTGAACGTGTCATTGCTCCTGCGGGTTGCTTTGTTTCACACCACAGAGAATTCAGGTTCTCTACCCCCCGGGATTCTAGAGATAAGAGAGCGATGAGGTTAAAGGAGTAGGCGTTTGTTCGTGTTTTTGTTTTTACTTTAGAAAAATTGCGAAACGTGACGCAATAGCGATAAGTTTTATGAACAAGTTTGCTGAATCGACCAATTGAAGGTAATTTATATTTTGCTAAAGAAGAGAGGAGATTAATGAAATCAGTTATTGTAATAATCGTAGTAGATTGAAGGAATTGTTTGTATTCAAACTCCTTTTGTGAAATAAGCTGCTCGGATGCTTATCAGGGTGACGGTTATAAATGTTATCGTAATACCCACCCGAGGTCACAAAGGTCACAGTCTTCCGCTTGTCCTTTCCTAAGCAGACCACGTCTGTACTATCGAAAATAATGAGTCACAGTTATAGTTTCGTGAAAGTAAAAAATGTTAGATAGGAGACAAGTAGCTACTCTTATACAATCATAATCACATTTTGTATCCAATATAGTATAAACGAGCTACATGTAAGTACTGTGTAAAGTTTCATTAAAACAATATATTATATATGAGACAAGTCACTAATTTTTGTCAAAACGCATCGTCTATAAAGGGGTAGTTTCTCCTCTTATACAGTAGTGACTATAGTGCGAAGTTTCATGGAAATATGTCACATTTTTAGTCCAGCTAGATTTGCTTTCTGGACCACTTTGAGCCTTGGCGCTTGTGATCGGTCGGACGGAGGATCACTCGTCCCGGCGGCGTTAACCCTTAATTTGGTAAATATATATAATGTGCAATATTATAGAACTGTGAAATTTTTTTTTAATTTTCCTAAGAAACTTTGTTATCCATCGTTCTATTAAAAAATTGTTTATTAACCTATAGGATACATTGCGATATTTGTCAAACAGGCTGTGGGAAAATGCTGATACGGTGAGGAATGGAAAGGGAGAAACCATTTATATTATTGAGGTGACCTTGAACTGAGGGTAGTAGGAACGAGACCTGGAGTACGGTACAACCGGCTCTTCCGAGAAATAACTAGTGGCCCTGAAAAGGGCCTTTTTGCGGGCAGGAGTACCTTTGTTAATTCAAGCCCTCTCGCCGCGGATGCGCCTAGCCAGCTGAATATCCTTGGGCATAATGGTCACGCGCTTGGCGTGGATGGCGCAAAGGTTGGTATCCTCGAAGAGACCGACGAGGTATGCCTCGCTTGCCTCCTGCAAGGCCATTACGGCTGAGCTCTGGAAACGGAGGTCGGTTTTGAAATCCTGAGCGATTTCACGCACCAAGCGCTGGAAAGGCAGCTTGCGGATGAGGAGCTCGGTGCTCTTCTGGTAACGACGGATCTCGCGAAGAGCAACTGTACCAGGTCGGTATCGATGGGGTTTCTTCACGCCTCCAGTAGCCGGTGCGCTCTTCCTAGCGGCCTTCGTTGCCAGCTGCTTTCGTGGAGCCTTGCCTCCCGTGGACTTACGCGCAGTTTGCTTCGTACGTGCCATCGCTTACTCCTTCGTCCTCGCAACCCAAGTTGACGCAATACAGTCGCGCCCGCTGCCCCCAAGAGGGGTATTTATGTCTTCGCCCGTTGAGAAGCCACGCCCCTTCCGTAATGTGATTGGTCCGCGGGTTTTAGTATATAAACCAAAAAATGACCCGCCGTCGAGATCATCATCACATCATTCTGCCGACGGACGAGGTACAGAGACGTACAACAGAGGCTCCACTGCATCTCCGAGAACTTCGCGTCACAGCATCGCAGTTTGGCCTTGAGATGAGCACCAGCAGCGGCGGGCGCGGACCGCCGCGACAACCACCTGACGCAGCAGTCGTCACGGACGATCACGGCGGGCAACTTTTCATCGTTCCGACAACTACGAAGAAGGGAAAGAAGAAAAAGAAGACTCACACTACCACGACTGGGACTACACTCGACCAACCTACAACTGACTCCCATGAGACCACTACGCTACAGACTAAATTGACAACACTAGACCCGTGGACCGAACTAAAAAACTGGCCGTCTGAAAGAGCGAACCGATCAGTAATGGTCGAAGACGCTGACCCAGACTTACTAGCGACGCTCCAACCTCCTCATCGAGCCGACACATTGACACTTGGACCAAGAACGAGAGTGTTCACATTCTCGACACGACTCAAACTACAGAAAGCTACGAGACCCGACCCAAAGCAATTCGGGAAGAAAGCCCGCTACATTGCGCCACCGACCGCAACTCTACAAGGACCTTGGACGCTACCGACTGATCCTCCTGCACCATCCCGATCCGTGAAACCCGACCGGCCCTCAGAAGGTCCTTCCTCTGAACCCACCAGACCCGAAACCCCTCCACTGCAACACATTCAGGACTCGTACTTTTACACCACGAGTGAATCTGCCTCTTCTGAAGGTTCAAATGAATCCGAAGGAGAGGTAGACCAAGACTGGCAGAACGCCAAGTCACGGCGCAAGAAGAAGACTCGACCAACCGCGAGCGCCGTTTCGACCACGGCAGCCGAGAAGGTCACGCCCAGTCCACAACCTGCTCCCCAGAATTCCCTTGCACCCACACCACCACCAGACCGAGACACCACAGCCGCAAGTGAACGACTCAAGAGCAGAACGACTGTGAAAATCACTAGACACACGACTGACAACAATAACCCACTGTTCATCCAGAAGCTTATAAGACAGAACAACTTAAACATGGAAACTCCGAGACAATACTGGGCCTACTCTACAGGAACGACGACACTTACCTTCCCGACGATTGACGAGGCGGAACGATTTGTTAAAGCCATACCGGCCAGAACTTTTGGACCGTCCGCACAACTTTTCATCGTCCATACACCATCTCACCAAGGACAAAGACTTCCACGAAACCGAGAGATCAGTGTCGTCATGAAGAATGTCGGCACCCAGATCCCGGAGGACGAATTGTTGCAGATTCTACGGGAAAAGTTCCCTGGAATCAAGCGCATCTCTAGAATAACCTCCGCCCAGACTAACCAGCCGACGCAGATGGTTCGACTTATAGTACAAGACGTGACCACAGCCGACCAACTTCTATGTGGAATCAACATAGCCGGACGTAATTACAAAGTCGAGCCAGCCCACGAGACAGTATTCCACAGACCGTGTCAGAACTGCGCCCAGTATGGACATGACAAAACCGACTGCCGAAACGACAAGACGTGTTTCACTTGCGGAAAAAATCCCGTCCACTGCAAACACCCACCAGACAACCAAGTCAAGTTCTGCGCCAGCTGCAAGAGCGATACCCACTATACGGGCCAAGCACGCTGTCCAAACTACCCCCGACATAACCCAACCCAACAAACTCCAACCCACATCCCGGTTCAAACACCCCAACAGATCCCTCCACCAATTCCTAAACCCTCACAATCCAGTCCAATCCAACTTCCCGAACCAAGACCTGGAATATCGTACGCCAGTGCGGTAAACCCGACAACGACCGACACGACAGAACCAACAACGGAACCGACACAGACTAACACCGAACAAATCGTAGCAGCAGCTCTAAATTCTGCAATGCAGAAAATAGAAAGCTACATCGACCAACAGATCAACAGACTGCGAGATGAAATTGTGATGTTCACAATTTCACTCCTCACGACAGACGCCCAACCCAAGACAAGACGAACGACTTTAGCAACAGCTAACCAGACAGCAAGACGGCTCTTACGCAGACAAGTTGCTCACCACTTTGTGGGTAACAAACTACAACTATCACTAGCACCACTGAAACGTGACACGACCAACCACAGACAAGCAACCAACAGCGGCCCTTCATAGGGCCGCGCGACAAAAGTAAACCACAACCAACACAGACAACAGCTTCATCCAGCCACATAAATCTGCAAGATAACAGCATCCAAGGCCAACGCAGCAGCCTGGTGTGAGCGGAGAAGACGCTGACCCGTAGAGAGTCCAACGAGCGAAGCCTAGCCGGGACCACGCCTCAACTGTCGCTACAGACAAAACATCGTAACCTGAAGAGGGCATATGTAAGACCCTAAAACAGGTTGCCCTTTGGGCAAACAACTTTGAGCTTGAGCTTGAGCCGTCGAGATCACTTTTAACCTTCGTCACACGAGCAACATGACTGGACGCGGCAAGGGAGGCAAGGGTCTTGGCAAAGGTGGAGCGAAGCGCCACAGGAAGGTTCTCCGAGATAATATTCAGGGCATCACGAAGCCGGCCATTCGTCGTCTCGCCCGACGTGGAGGCGTAAAGCGTATCTCCGGCCTCATCTACGAGGAGACGAGAGGTGTTCTCAAGGTCTTTCTGGAGAACGTAATCCGTGACGCTGTAACATACACCGAGCACGCGAAGCGGAAGACAGTCACGGCCATGGACGTGGTATACGCCTTGAAGAGGCAGGGGAGGACTCTCTACGGGTTCGGCGGTTAGACTGCCTACACACGTCTGCTGCCGAATCCGTCGGCAAAACGGCCCTTTTCAGGGCCATAAAATCCGTCTAAAAAGGGCAGTAGTTGTCGAGATTAATTTAATTCACCTTTACTGTGTGACCACTAGCTCAACAGGCCAGTGCGGAAAACAGAACTTATTTCGTAGGGGCACTTCAGTATCAGCAAAAGACGTTGTAAGAAATGCCTCTCCGTTTTTCAAATGGGTCTGACCCCAACGCTTGGTATATCAAGTGGAAAGACCGGATTCCTCTGTGAAGCCTTGCTCCTCGGATTATGTTACCTGTTACTGTAAACTTCTGTAAGTCAATAATCACTGTCCGAAGAATTGGTGGGTAATATGACAACGCAGGTAGGCAATGCTCACCAGACCGTAACAAGGAACCGAGGGGATTGACACATACTGAACATCACATCACCACGTTTTTGCAATGCCAACTTTTAGGTCATAGGAATCCAGTGTGGTAAACACTGGGGAGAAGAGGTACACATCGCATGTCAGAACACAGGACTTCGTCCTGTCAGACAACTTCCACGTATAGCTTGCGTCATTTCGGTTCGAACGAAACGACAGAGAGAGGGGAAATTCGAACGCAAATTGTCAAAGCCTTCGATTCCTACGAGAAGGTCATGTCATCATCTCAGTATTGGGGTTCCTGCGCGTGCGGCCAATATGTGCACCAACAAACAAACGCATTAGGAACTCTATTATAACGCCGTAAGTTGTTCACCAGTTATCGATTTCTTATTCAAAATTAGTTTCATTCGTAGTATGTAGTAAAGTAAACTAGTATATTCAAACGTATATGTCTAAAACCACGATGGGCACCAAAGAAGGGGACTTGTGATTATTTTCACGATAATCTCCATTACTCTAATATGATAGAAATATATTACATAAATTTCGAAGCCAACTATGTACCTTGGCATCATCATCTAATTTAATTCGTATTGTGTTAAATTATATAATAATAATGAAACCTTTCTATATGCATCAGTATAATGTGTTATCACACAATAGCCTAGTAAATGTACAACGGTTTCAAGTACTTCAGTGCGAACCTGGGACAACGACATCGTTCAGAGCACAAAATTACAGAATGATGATATTAAATCAGCCCACCGGTATAGAGAGAGAGAGAAAGTTGACACGCGTAATGAAATTACATTACGAAGCCGTGAGAGAGGATTAACAATACTGGCTATTTCTGACTTTTGTGAGGTTAGTGGGGCCCTTAAAAGGGCCGTTTTACGGAGAAGGGGCTTAAGCCTTCTTCTCGGTTTTCTTCGGGAGGAGAACCGCCTGGATGTTGGGCAACACACCACCCTGGGCGATGGTGACGCCGGACAGGAGTTTGTTCAGCTCCTCGTCGTTGCGAATGGCGAGCTGTAAGTGACGAGGAATGATCCTAGTCTTCTTGTTGTCACGAGCTGCGTTGCCAGCCAACTCGAGAACTTCGGCCGCCAGGTACTCCATCACCGCGGCCAGGTAGACTGGCGCACCGGCACCAACTCGCTCTGCGTAATTGCCCTTACGCAAAAGACGGTGGATACGGCCTACCGGGAACTGCAACCCAGCACGGCTGGATCGAGACTTTGACTTTCCCTTCACCTTGCCTCCCTTTCCACGACCCGACATGATGCTACTCCTACTTGCAGCTGTTTAACTACAAGAACGACGCCTCGCCCAAAATGATGCAGGGCCCGACGGTAACCTTCACTTTTACGCCAACGTCAATAATCGACAGCGGACCAATCGTAAAGTCACAAACGTTTGCGCTGTTTCTATTGGCTCGCACTGGGAAGGCAGTACGGCATTGTCCCTGCGACTTAAATATTTTTCTCCCTCCGGGCTCATCATCACATTCATCGATCAATGGCGGCATAGGTCGGACGGCGTGTTGTGGCCGCGTAGTTTTCACGCATTTTTATTCGTAATTTTCAATTGTGCAGTGTAAGATTAGAATTTAACTTGAATTATAGTGCCTTGTGAACATGTGTGAGTGTTAGCAAGACTGGAATATCAGTAATATTGTATCTATTCTCATATTTAATAACTTGTGTTTGGCTATAATGCTATCTCGGCCCCCTAGACTGAAGCGAATCAGTTGGTGATCAAGAAGACACTGGCGACCAAGTCGCTGCCTAGTGGATCGCCACGTACTGAGTGTTATCTAGGAAACTTTGCCGACTTGTCGCAGGAGTGAAACCTCCTAAGTGTGTTAACCTCTGTGCTCATCATTATTATTAAATTATTGTACACTAACTTTAAAGTGAGAAACCGTAACATTGAGTAACATTGAGTGTAGCTGATTACCAGGGAACATTTTAGACTTGCCGCGGAAGAGAGACCTGCTCAGTGTGTGTGAACTTCTGTGCTCATCCTCATTTTTGTTTTAAAATATTGTACGGTAACTCTCTTTTAACGAGAAACCGTAACATTGCATGTTGCTGTTCACTGGATGAACCCATAACGATAAACGCAGTGAGCCCCGCTCGACATATACAGTGTTGTAGGCGAGGAAATATCGACTAGTGCTGCACCAGTGTGATTGTACTGTAGAGCAACAACCAGTGCATAGCATCGCGCGGGATAGTTTTCTGTGAGTTCCGTTCTGAGTTGTGCAAAAGCAAATACTAACGACATGGAGGAGAACGAAGAAAGTGGCCAACCTCCACCATCACCCCATCTAGACCAAGCCTCCACCTCAACCGACATATCAGCCAACGTGAAGCCTACATTTGCCACACCACAGCCGAAAAAGAAGCAGAAGCGGAGGAGACCAACCCAACTCAGCGACACCAAGCCAGTGAAAACAGGTATGTCTAGTGCTGACCAGACGACAGACTCTAACAGTGAAACTGATTCAGAGAACGTCATATCTACACTGCTCAATAGTTTTTCTCCAACTGAATCAGACAGAGGGCTCTTCATCAGGCGGGGAACGAAATCAGCATTTAGAGAATTGAAGCAACAAAATGACCTAACTTTCACTTCTCACCTTCTTTCGCAAACAGACCGGGTGGTAATTTTCAGCTCTAGAGAACAGCTCTCCAAATTCTCAGCTAAATTCAGCCCTCTATATTTTGGCCCTAAAGCTATATTTGAAGCTCTACCAAATTCAACCCTTACGGCACCTTGGCTTACGGCGTTGGACAGAACCCGCACTCCCAACCTGCCCCCTTCTCCAGTACCAGAAACCCCGCCAAACCCCAGCGAAAACGATTGGAAAACCGTAACCCATGCCAAAAGGAAACCTGTCCTGACTCCAGCTATCCCTCAAACATCCACCCACACCGATCCTGCCTCTTCTGAACAAAAATACACTGTAAAAATCCATAATCACTCATTAAACACCAACAACCCCTTTTTCATCAAAGACCTAATCACACAAAATCATCTACAGATCCCTACACCTAGATATTTCTGGGCATACACCACAAGAACTACCACTCTCCTTTTTCCTAACATACAGACCGCAGAAAAGTTCGTCCACGCCATACCCCCTGACTCTTTCGGCCCACATGCAAAATTGATTCTCATGCCAGCACACATGTCAGCCACTCAGCCACCCCCTCCCAAAGATATCAGCGTGGTCATAAAGTCTATTGAACACAGCATTTCTATGGACACTCTCAAACAAGAGTTACTCGACCAAGGCTACAAAGTCAAAAACGTAGCAAGGATCATTTCGGCACAGACCAGAACCGAAACCCAGTTAGTGAGAGCTTTCCTCGAAGACGTGGAAACTTCAGACGCCATGTTGAGAGGCGTGCTACTATGCGGAAAGTTCTACAGAGTCGAACCTTCGAAAGAATTCGTAAGACTACGCCCATGCTTACAATGCGCGCAATACGGACATGATAACAGTACCTGCAACAACATCCCTAAATGCCACAAATGTGGACAGAATCCTAATATCTGCAAGACAAAGCATACGACCAACGAGAAATACTGTGCCACTTGCGACAGCAAAGACCACTATACGGGACAAATAATATGCACCAAATACCCACGTAACCCGCAATCCCTACAACCTCTCGAAAACAAACCCCGCCATGTGGCAATCCTAGCCTCATCCCCCACCCCGCCCATCAAACCCTCACAAGCCTTCCCCGCTCTTATACCAACACCTTCACAAAGCCCCAACAACACAACATTCGCCTCAATCACAAGAGAGGGTACACCAAACATCACTACCAGCTCACCAGTGAAAACCTTAGCCATCCCAGAACCTCATCCCACTCCCACCCCAGAAGCACGCAAAGCCACGACATCCAAGAAAACAGACGACAGTATACCGGTCGACCTAGAGACAGTCAAGACAATAACCAAAAACCTAGAAAAATACATAGACGACAAGATCTCAGCCCTAGAAGACAAACTCATGACTTTCATAGTAGCACTCCTGGCGTCTGATGAAACTCCTGTCAAGAGGAAGGCTACACTCAAAACGGCTAATACTACAGCCAAAAAGATCCTCAAAAAACGTGTACTGCACAACTTCATCGATAAAAAACTGAGAGTGACCATAGAACCCATGAACTTCCCTCCCCAACATAAGACCCGCACGAATGATAACGCTTGTCGAGCTAATGACCGAAGCAACACCGATGTACGCCCGAGCTCCTCCACCACCACGTAATGGGCCACCACGCACGACAGAGACATGACCTGACTATTATACACAGCAACATACGTAACCTTTACGGTAATCGCACCGAACTGGAGCACTTAATTTTGGAACGCGACCCGGACATAGTTAGCCTAAATGAAACCCATCTAGGTGTGAATGATAAATTTACAATGCGTGGATATCGTTTTATCCGTAAAGACAGAAATCGCCGAGGAGGGGGAGTTGCTTTACTCTGTCGCGACACACTTCCTATAACTGACGTCACGAACCCTCCACAATTCAACAACTTTGAACATGTCACTATCAAACTCGCCATACACAATTACCCCATATTCATCACCACACTCTACGTCCCACCAAACGCGCCATTCCCCACGCCACTCATCAACCATCTCAACACAAATCATAAATCCATAATACTCAGCGACCTGAATGCATCCAACATTGCACTTGGAGACAGAAGGACAAACGCAGCAGGGCGACAACTAGAACTTATTCTTCACCGCACCGACTTCAAACTAATACCTACAGCCCCAACTAGATATCCACAAACAGTCAACGATATCCACGCCACAACCCCAGACAGAATACTGACAACACCACCAATATTTAATAGAGTGCTCCAGGCCGAAATTCTTCCCCCACTGAACAGCGACCATTGCCCAATCGAACTAAAAATCACCACCCCCATTTGGAGCCCAACAGCCCCAATTACCCCTAGAAAAAGTTATAAATATCATCAATCGGATTGGGATACATTTACAGAATACTTTGACTTGAACCTCCCCCCTCCCTCAGAAATCAAATCGTTAGAAGACCTTGAAAATGCGGACGAAATACTGCTAAAAGTTACGTGTGACGCTAGAGACAAAGCGGTGCCGCGCACGAGAAATGACGGAACAATAAGAAGACGATTACCCCCGTATATCATCGACATTATCAAGACCAAGCGGCGAGCACACAGACTGTATATGAGAGACCACAGTGATGATAACAGAAGACTCTACCGAAAACTCCAACAGGACGTTCGGAATGCAATACAACACTACGAACAGACAAAATGGAGAAACATTATCAACCAGCTAAACTCTAATCACAAAGACAACCCTGGTAGGTTTTGGAAACTGATAAACAAGTTAAAGGGCAACACCTTCCCACAATATCCTCTCATAAACCAACATGAAGTCATATTCAACACAGAAGACAAACTGGAACACTTCCACCGCATCCTATCCCGAATACACACCGTCCCACACCATCCAGATTACAATGAACCACACTACAATGCAATCACCGCACAAATCGAGAACAACCCAGACATATTTAATCCCTTGCGCATACCTTACGAACCACAACCATTGGATCACCCCATCATAGCGCCCATAACGACACAAGAAATAGAACATGCCATTCACAAAACACGAAACACCGCAGCCGGCCCCGACAGCATTCACAATATACTCTTCAAAAATTATCCTCCCACAGCCTTAAACTACCTCGCTAACTTGTTTACAGCAAGTCTGTATATTGGCGCACTACCAGCCCGATGGAAGCTCGCACATATACTTATGTTTCCAAAACCTAACAAAGACGCCACTGACGCAAACAACTATCGACCAATCAGCCTGACCCAGACCATCTGCAAACTAATGGAAAGAATCATAAACAATAGACTACACCATTTCATTGAGGACAATGACATCATCCCAGACACACAAGCCGGATTCAGAAAAGGCATAGAAATCCCAGACCAAATCCTCAAAATCTTGACACCAATTGAATCCGGCTTTGAGAGACACATGACATCAACAGTGGTGACAATCGACACAACCAGAGCATTTGACTCCATTTGGCATGACGGACTACGATATAAGCTACACAACATCGGCCTTCCCCCACCCCTAACCCGCTGGCTATCAGATTTTATTCGTAACAGAACCGCCCACATAAAAATTAACAGCTCCCTATCCCAACCATTCCAAATTGAAGGCGGAGTCCCACAGGGCACAGTACTCTCCCCAATCCTTTTCAATATATATGTTTCTGACATCCCCATCCCACCCCGCGAAGGCGTACATATCGGACAATTTGCTGACGACATTATTATCACAGCCACAGCCCACGACATCAGATACACAAACAGCCATGTCAACGAAACACTACGGAACCTAAACGTCTGGCTAGACATGTGGCGCATGAGAATCAATCCTGCAAAGTCACAAACAATGATTCTAAAAAAGAGACGCTACCCCAAAAAACTCATGAGAGATCGTTATGCCATCCGCTGCAAAAACTCCATAATCCCATACACCAACCACATCACATACCTCGGCATCACCATATCAAACAAACTGAAACTACACCGTCACGTCATCAACATCAAATCACGCATCACAAACGCCATCAAACTCCTCTACAACGTCGCAGGCAACCAAGCAAAGCCAGGGTGCCGGCCACATACAACAGCTCTAATTTACAAATCAATTATCCGACCGTCACTTTTACACGCGTCCCAGCTGTTCTCCAGAGTATCTAACTCTCAACTTTCTCAATTAGAATCACTGGAACGTAGACTTCTACGCAAAACATTTCAACTGCCACGAAACACACAAAATAGAACAGTATACACCATCTCTAACATCAAACCCATCACCCTATATATACAACACAAAAACATAAAATACACACATAAAGCTATTAATAAAAATTTCACCTCTGTACTCTTCCAAACAATACCACCCGGTCAGCCCCACCTCACAGTCTCCCGTCTGATGAATGACCACCAAGAATACTTAGCAAGGCAGCACTAGACAACCACACACCAAACAACCTCTCCCCCGTGCTTTCTTCTTCAAGCAAAACTATCTATAACACAACAAAATCTAAGACCTGAAAAGGGTTATACAAAATCCCTAAAGCAGGTCCACGGCACAGATGTTCTGTGTCCAAATGTCGTCGTCGTCGGGCTCATCATCAGACGAGCACCATGCCCCCCAAAGCTTCCGGAAAGGCTGCCAAGAAGGCCGGCAAGGCCCAGAAGAATATTTCGAAGGGCGATAAGAAGAAGAAGCGCAAGAGGAAGGAGAGCTACGCCATTTACATCTACAAGGTTCTGAAACAAGTTCACCCAGACACGGGAATCAGTTCAAAGGCTATGAGCATCATGAACAGCTTCGTTAACGACATCTTCGAGCGCATCGCCGCGGAAGCTTCGCGGCTCGCGCATTACAACAAGCGGTCGACCATCACCAGTCGGGAGATCCAGACAGCCGTCCGTCTCCTGCTACCCGGTGAGCTGGCCAAGCACGCCGTCAGTGAAGGGACCAAGGCCGTCACAAAATACACTAGTTCCAAGTAAGCGGGAGTGCTTGCTAGGGAATCAGCAACCGGCCCTTTTAAGGGCCACAAGTTATTCATAACAGAGTAGATGAATGAAGAACAACAGCGTTTCCCACCGAGTGAAAATTTAAATAATCACCCCGATAACACTTCTAGGATAGATAATACATTATAGGCAGTCCATGGGAGACTTGGATCCACGAGGCAAATTCGTTTCCTTAATAGTTTCGTACGACTTATATGAGAGCGCGGTGTCATTCCTACTCACTTGGCAGCATTAATTGTTGAGGGAAAACAACTTAGAAGGTAACTTGTCGACCGCGGTCATAATCCTTCCGCAGGCCACTACTGAGAATCTGTGGACATACGGGTAATCTATCTTTATTGAAACTCGGGTTCATAACATACGACTGATACTTTATATATCTGTCACGTAATCCATCAAGAGACAAATGTCCCCCCCCCCCTAGTCAGTAGCGAGCTTCAGTCCATTCGTAGTAGCCGCCGGTGCAAGAAGTGAATTGAAGTTTGTGTGAAGTTCCGTAGTATGGCATGAAAATGATGTCGAAAATCCGACTACAGTTCCACAACCATGTGGTTGAAAGGAGGCTCCGCTGTTGAACAACAATCCACCTGTGGCTTAACTTAGAATGCCGACTAGCTGTTTTATTAATCCCGTGTCAATCCAGCAGTGTGTGACGTTGAAACGTAACCAAACTGCCGTTGATAGATAGATTTATCATCTATCCCAATGACATCCAACGAGCTTGGTAATTTAGGTACAGAGTCTAAGCAGGCAGTTTACGTGTGTGTGTGAGCGAGTGCAGGTTTTATCGAGTGCACCCCAATCCCATCGTCCTCAAGTGCCTACAGATTACGCAGTTTCATCGGCAACGGCCATACCATGTTGAAAATACCGGTTCTCGTCCGATCACCGAAGTCAAGCAACATTGGGCGTGGTCAGTACTTGGATGGGTGACCGCTTGGGAACACCACGTGCCGTTGGCGATTTTTTTTTTTACGTCACTATTTCCAGCGTGTTCTAATAAGACTTATGGGATATTATGTTCCCTTCCCTATTCCAGCTATAGCTTGGATGATGACGCCGCTGCATAATTGTAGAGTAATTGATAATTCTTAAGTACTTGCAGCTCCGTATTGAAACTTATGACTGGTAGCATATTCATATGAGACGGTTCACTTCTCTGCGTTTTCTCGAAGAAGGGAATATGTATTCAGGGGATTGTGAACGTACCTCGCGCTCTCCCTAGAAGTTAGAGACATTTTAGGTAAAGAATGTAATATACTGTACATATATGGCTAATTAAAATCCCATTAGTTACTACATTTCAGTGGGTAGTACAAATTCCATAATGAAAATATCTCTGTCCTAGTAGTTGTATCCTTTAAAGAAGCTCGTTGTTTTCCCATGATGAAGGGCAGAACTTGGTCGGTAGAAATTTAAACAGACTGCATTATCAGACCAGGCGTTATTTCAATATCAGCGTTTAGTTTAGGAAATATAGCAATAGCGGAGTTGGGAGAAGTAGTTATAGCATGTACAGTAAGTATAAACAGTTCGCTGTACTGTACAGTGAATATAAATATTTGAATGTACGATGGCAAAACATCAGACATACAGTACGTAGCTCACATATCTTTAAAAATAAATAAATAAATAAATAAATAAAAATAAAGAAGACATTCTGAGGAGTGAGTGGAAAGTGCATATTATAATGAATATTTTTAACTCTCAGTTGACATTGAGAGAGAAAGCCATGCATCGGGGAACCGGTGACTGTTTTTGCGTTACCTTCTGCTATTGGCGTTGTTGGTTAGTAACGAATGAAAGGGGTAGGACGCGGAATCAAATGTCAAAAAACGATAGGGAAATAATAGTAACTGGTTGTATTTCGATCGAGCTCGGCGTGCTGATTCACCAGTGGGGTGTTTCACAAAGTTTACAATCTTTGGAAATTGTGAACTCTGTTTGTAAACTTCTGTTTCACAATCTTTGTTTGTAAAGGTGGACTGTACAAAGGAAATCAAATCTTTACGAATGAAATTTTGCGCTCTTTACAAGTGATATGTTTGTTTCACAACGAAGGAGTAATTTTACAAACGTGTAAACTAAACTTTACTAGTGAAGTTAGCACATTTTCTACAGTAGCCCTGTTGAAATAGCTTCTAATTGTGAATGAAAAAAATAAACACATATGTATAAAATCAATTTTATAGTAACAGGGTACCATTAAGAATTACACTGAAGCAGTTGTGATGTTATTGAGTAGTTCTAGCGACTCAGACGAAGATTTTGCATTTAGGCCTAACGTAGAATTTTCCGGCCACGTTCGTATCATTGTACGAATATTAATGAAAGGTTTCGAATGAATCCCGCGCTATACTTCAGAATACCGCGTTAGTTCTTATATACGAGGAACGTATTTAATAAATACTCGCACTTAAAGAAGAAAAACTTTGCACCGAAAACCAATCACTTAATAATGCAATGTCGGCATTACTTACGCAGTATTCTGAAGTCGTTCCGAATCCCATTTCGCTGTAATCTCTCCTACAAGATATGGGACATCACATGCAACATCTGAAAGGGAAAAGTGGTGCCCTAACCTCAAAGCGAGAACTGCATTGGTTGCATAGTAGCTCTCAGTTCCCTGCGTTAGCAGATAAGAACGGAATTTATAAGATTACAGTGTGCAAAAGTTCACACATGGTAGTTGATGTTGTTACAAGATTGAAAAAACTCGAGGCGGGTTATTGATCACCGAATGTGCTTACTCGGGCAAAGGATTTTTATGCTCCTCCTGCTGGGTTCCCTAATGTTGGCGAGGTTATGGATGAAACAATAAAATATACTGATGGACCAGCAGAGAGCGAAGTTGATTTTAATGGATGGACATGTTAGCTGCTCTATCAACTGCATATAACTACGTGGGTCAAATCCATTATTTATCAATTATTTGAATGAATTTCGCGCTAACTTTCGTCAGTTAAGTCGTAGGCTAATTAATGCATTGGTATGCTCGACCAATTGCATGCCGCGAAACTCCGTTGTCGCCGATGTAGCAAAATCTAAATAAAATATATATAAAAAAATATAAACATGTCCATCGATAGTTCTAAAATTACAGCTACTTTACCTCTGATCCTTAGTGATTTTTGTAAACTGTCGTTGGCGATTTTGTTCAACCAATTATGCGTATTTGTAAGTTTGTTTCGCCGATTTTGTAAAGTTCGTTAAAACATACAAGTGAATAAGATTGCATTGTGAAACACAGTTAACAAGCATATGTAATATTTCCGTTGTTAATTGTATATTGTTAATTTGTAATTTGTTAGCGTTGTGAAACATGCCCCCATTTACCTTTAGAGGTAATATCTACATTAATATTTAGTTAAAATTTAAAGAAATTTTAAACGAATGGAAGCTGCATTTTAATTCACCCCAAATTACTATGTTCCCTTTCAGATTATCAGCTGTTGTTGTTGTTGTTGTTGTATTGTAAGTTCTCACTTATTGTTAGCTAGCCGTACCCGTTCGCTCCGCTCCACCTGTTAGAAATAAATATAAAGTAATTACATAATTAAAATAGGACGTCTGATCCAGGGAACAACTTTTACAACAGCGCAAGATAATCTGCTTCGCATATTACCCAATTTTTTTTTAGCACTGCATTTATTGCATATATATTTTATGTATTTTAACACGATTCAATTGAGCATAGTTAAAATATGAATTATTAAAATAATGGATTGCCAAGCTAAAGTACTATTACTGCATACTAAATCAATACACTCTCGTTGTTCGTTAATTCTCTGAGATTAAAATGCGTGTACATAAATATTATTTTAAGAAATACAGAAAACGAATGTACAAAATAGCCTATCAAATTTTCTGTGCATAAGAAGCTATTTTAATCTTACCTGTCCTCGATTTACTCAGACGTTACTGTAATAACATTATAGCATTATGTCCATCTAGAGAAACTACAGTTTCCAATGGTGAAATAATAACTAATTATACAAATCAGTTAATTTACGAGCTTGTGATATTACTTCATACAAACACAGAAACATTCCCTGTAGGCTATGTTTAATAGCTTTCGATTGTTTGTTGATGTCCAAGGCCCCTGTTTCGATTGTTGTTGTCCAAGGCCCCTTATAGACGAAGTCATTTGTTCTTAATTCATTGCACCGTCTTAGATAGCGTTATTTTAATTTTAAAACTCATTTATCTCATTAAATATCAGTCCTATCAAAATGTTGTAAAAAAATAAAACTTAACGGAAATCATTTTTAAAGGAACATCTGTTATGTAACATTTTTTCTCAAATATCAATAATAAGCGAGATATTTCGATTTATTTAATTCAGGCCCCCTTATAACTCCCCTTTTAAATAATGTATTTCGAATGCCATATAGCCTAAAATCTAAGTTACAACAAACTTAATTTATATTCCAGTTTTCATATAAATCGGTTCAGCCATTATCGCGTGAAAAGGTAACAAACATACAGACAGACATACAAACAAAAATTTCAAAAATGCGATTTTCGGTTTCAGGGTGGTTAATTATATATGTTAGGACCAATTACTTTTGGAAAATCGAAACTTACCAGAAAAATTTCGGCTACAGATTTATTATTAGTATAGATAGTACGAGATACGACCGCAATTTTGTACGACTAGTGTAATGAAGGAATGCAAAAAATTATTTTGGAACTTTGCAATGTTAGTCTATCATTAAAATAAAATTAAATCTTAATTCGTCCCTTTTGCAGGAGTCTTCTTCATCCAGTATGTTGTTGGCTGATATGGAGGAGGAGGGGGGGGGGACATGCTCTAAAGGGATTAAATTTGCTTAGCAAATCGATATGGTGACTAACGCTTGCAATGCGTCATAGCTATAATTGTACTGCGCGGTAATTTCAGAGTAATAAGAGTTCAGTTCAGGGATCTGCTAATTTCTTCATATTGTGTTCGGCAATGGAATAGTACCGCAGTAGCATTAAGAGGTTTTTATAATTTGAACTGATATGTGCAGGTATATTGACCCCCCCCCCCTCCCACCGCTGGCCGACGCGGACTGCAATGACAACAGTAAGCCACACGTCATACGTAAGCCTTTCTTCTTCTTCATCTTTGCTCGCCTGGCAAATACAGTCTTGGATTTCACATATTCAATTTTTCACAGTCCCAACTCCCTTGCATGGACGTGTTTTCACGTACCTTTAAAGTTTCTCCTCTCATTCATTCAGTCTATTCGCAAGCCTGAGGGTTTTCCGTGGTTTTCCCTAAGGAGCTAAGACAAATGTAGGGATGAGCCCAGAAAGAAAAGGGCATTCACTTCCTTAGACCCTGGTAACTGCTCTTTTTAGAGGAAGGAGGAGGAGAAAGAAACCCCCCCACCCCCACCGACGTGGACTGCAATGACAACAGTAAGCAACACGTTATATGTAAAGCCTTTATTATTATTATTATTATTATTATTATTATTATTTACAATGGGACTAAAGGTGGTGTAGATACACTATGTCAAATGTGCCACAATCTTTCCTGCAATAGAAAGACGAGGCGCTGGCCACTAGCAATATTTTACAACATGCTAAATATTGCAAGTATAAATTCATGGATAATTTATAGTTAGAAGAACTCAGAAAACAATATCAAGAAAACAATTCATTTTCCAATTGTGTGAAGAGCTGACAAAACCGTGGATGCAGCACCGCTTTGCACGTCCTACTTTACACCGATCTCTGCGGGCAACAATTGAAGAACATCTGAACATTGCTGTGCAACAACAATGCCAGGTAATGCAGCCAGATGGTGAACGTACTGTTTGCTATAAATGTCCTGCAAAGAAGAGGAGAATGATGACAACATTTTGTGGACTTTGCAAAAAGGGGTTCTGCAGAGAACATCGCGCTGTTGTTTGCACTAATTGTAAATAGGACAATAACATGAACGTAAAGACTTTATGACAAACTTAAAATTAAATGAACACTAATGGCTACGAAAAGTGTAAAAGTTGTTAAATGTGTGATATTGAGTTGATTTCAGTTAATTAAAATGTGAGTAGTAAAAATTACGAATGCTTACCTTTAACATGAGTACAGTGATGATTACCTGTCTAGGGTTAAGTAGTCGCGTGGTGAGTTTAGGAATTCCCAGACCACCTCTAAGATTGTTTAAAATAAAGGTATTGTAATCGTACGTTTCTGTCTTTTGTCAATAGTAACGTTGACCTTTCTTTTTCGAGAAAACAAAATCTGTTGTACAGTTAAAGGTACTGAAATAGTAAGAAATTTTCTGAAATCCCCACGCGTTTGCAAGTGTAAGTCTCTGTTGTAACCTGTTGATTTACGAGAGACTGCGTGTGCTTCCGTACAGTGTTTCTAAAATGTGCAGTAACGAGTCAGAAATCATTGGAATGTAGTGTAGGTGTGTTTGTTATAACCGGGAATCAATCCGCAGTACTTGACCAATCAACTACGGGAAATATCAGAAAAATTGGCAGGAGTTAGCAAGAAAAACAAAGGTAAAATATCACGTGAACGAGCACCGATACCGAGCACTATGTACAATATACCCTAGAGAAAAAGACAAGAAAACAAAAGTCAACCGCTGCAAGTGTTACGAAGTGGTGTGTGAAACATATAATGAAGAATGTCTGCGGGAAGCGCATCTAGTGAGATAAAGGGTGAAATGGAGGATTCTGCTAAAAATAAAGAAAGGAAGAAAAATGTTTACAGTTAATACAAGTATTGTTTTCTCTTGTGGGTTTATGTTTAGTATAATAGATGTGTGTGTGTGTGTGTGTGTGTGTGTGTTTCATTAAAAATTAGCATATCCTTAATGAATACATCCTAAGTGGTATAAATGAAATTGTATAAACTGCAGGGAATCTTAAAATATGAAAATTGCGATAGTTGTTTTCTTTACAGTCCGACCTTTTTTAATAAACTAGTGTGAGATATGAAGTTTTGCACATTTAAGGGTTGTTAACATGAATGTAAGGAATATATATTATGATATGATATGATATGATTCTCAAATACTCTGTCCTGCTGACCCTTCACATTTCTGTATTCGGGCGAGTGTGTATTCTTCTTCTTCTTCTTCTTCTTCTTCTTCTTATTATTATTATTACTATTACTATAATTATTATTATTATTATTATTATTATTATTATTATTATTATTATTATTGTGTGAAGAGTTGTATCGGAAGTGCTTTATAGACTAAATTAATAATTTCTATCTTAACTGAAATATTTACATTATATTTCACACAGTATAGTTACAGGTAGCATAAATTCAGATAATGGTTTTTATATGGGAATCTACTTCTTGTGTTTAGAGGCTACATTTATACAGAGTTAATAATTTCTCCCCTATGTAACATATTTCCATGAAATTTTATACGCATCTATGCAAAAACGAATTATGCTCGTGTAATTAGGGAATTAGGGAAAAATTAGTGTTTCTGATAATTTTTAATGTTTTAATAGAAATTATGCTCCTAAAAGATGACTAGCCTGCCATATTTTTCGCAGTTGGTAACAAAATGCTAGATTCATGGATATACTCCATAATTTAGTTGTTCATTATATGTTCAAGAAGTGTTGAATTTTTCTTGGAGAAATTAAGCTCCTTCATCCAGACTCTGAAAAGTGGCTGCTGTCGAATTCGTAAAGCGCCACCAAGAGATGAATATAACATCTAAGTTTGCAGGATGTAGCAGCTAAATTTTAAGCCGTATAGAGTTTAATATTTGATTAATGTGTGGGTAGAAGAATTGAAAGTTAACTCAGGTTTACTTGTAATGCACAGCCTGTTAAATATGTCGTAAAAAAAAAAAAAAAAAAAAAAACTAGTTGCACAAATCTCAGTAAACGTGCCAATTAAATGAATGCTAACGTATTATAGATTGCTTTTCGCGTATTAAATGAAAGTACACATCTTGTCCTATGACCTCCATAAGGGAAGGTTTAACAATATAAAACAGCCACTGACCCCACGAACAAAAATCAACTGAAGAGCGTGACTTAAAAAAAAAAAAAAAAAAAAAAAAAAAAAAAAAAAAAAAAAAAAAAAAAAAAACTCATGTTTTGTCCCACCTCTTACTGATATTGATGTTTTGTATGTTGTTGTGCACAATGCCTAGCTTTTGTTTAAGCCTAGATATTACTTAAACTTCGGTTATGATGAAGTTGATTTTCTTACATAGTTTTGCGTTCTGGACAACTGTGCGCCGGCATCTCTCGGAACATCCGAGATCAGGTCCCTATCCCCTCCACCGCAAAGTCAAATAGCGTCTGTCACTTGATTTTGAATATTAAACAAACATACCATCACGGCATTTCCGTTATGGCATCTGGTGTCATCAATAAGCTACAAATAAAGGAAAGAAAGAAAGAAAGAAAGAAAGAAAGAAAGAAAGAAAGAAAGAAAGAAAGAAAGTAGCACAGTCACTGTCCTGAACAAGGTACGCAAGTATTATTTTAATTAATGCGTATCGCCTACCAGCCGCCGAAACTATTCGACAGGAGAGTGAATATCCTACACGGTCCTGTAAAAATGTTCTGAATACACTAAATGACGTGTAATTTTTTTTCTATTATTAGGACAATTGAACGTGTCATTGCTCCTGCGGGTTGCTTTGTTTCACACCACAGAGAATTCAGGTTCTCTACCCCCCGGGATTCTAGAGATAAGAGAGCGATGAGGTTAAAGGAGTAGGCGTTTGTTCGTGTTTTTGTTTTTACTTTAGAAAAATTGCGAAACGTGACGCAATAGCGATAAGTTTTATGAACAAGTTTGCTGAATCGACCAATTGAAGGTAATTTATATTTTGCTAAAGAAGAGAGGAGATTAATGAAATCAGTTATTGTAATAATCGTAGTAGATTGAAGGAATTGTTTGTATTCAAACTCCTTTTGTGAAATAAGCTGCTCGGATGCTTATCAGGGTGACGGTTATAAATGTTATCGTAATACCCACCCGAGGTCACAAAGGTCACAGTCTTCCGCTTGTCCTTTCCTAAGCAGACCACGTCTGTACTATCGAAAATAATGAGTCACAGTTATAGTTTCGTGAAAGTAAAAAATGTTAGATAGGAGACAAGTAGCTACTCTTATACAATCATAATCACATTTTGTATCCAATATAGTATAAACGAGCTACATGTAAGTACTGTGTAAAGTTTCATTAAAACAATATATTATATATGAGACAAGTCACTAATTTTTGTCAAAACGCATCGTCTATAAAGGGGTAGTTTCTCCTCTTATACAGTAGTGACTATAGTGCGAAGTTTCATGGAAATATGTCACATTTTTAGTCCAGCTAGATTTGCTTTCTGGACCACTTTGAGCCTTGGCGCTTGTGATCGGTCGGACGGAGGATCACTCGTCCCGGCGGCGTTAACCCTTAATTTGGTAAATATATATAATGTGCAATATTATAGAACTGTGAAATTTTTTTTTAATTTTCCTAAGAAACTTTGTTATCCATCGTTCTATTAAAAAATTGTTTATTAACCTATAGGATACATTGCGATATTTGTCAAACAGGCTGTGGGAAAATGCTGATACGGTGAGGAATGGAAAGGGAGAAACCATTTATATTATTGAGGTGACCTTGAACTGAGGGTAGTAGGAACGAGACCTGGAGTACGGTACAACCGGCTCTTCCGAGAAATAACTAGTGGCCCTGAAAAGGGCCTTTTTGCGGGCAGGAGTACCTTTGTTAATTCAAGCCCTCTCGCCGCGGATGCGCCTAGCCAGCTGAATATCCTTGGGCATAATGGTCACGCGCTTGGCGTGGATGGCGCAAAGGTTGGTATCCTCGAAGAGACCGACGAGGTATGCCTCGCTTGCCTCCTGCAAGGCCATTACGGCTGAGCTCTGGAAACGGAGGTCGGTTTTGAAATCCTGAGCGATTTCACGCACCAAGCGCTGGAAAGGCAGCTTGCGGATGAGGAGCTCGGTGCTCTTCTGGTAACGACGGATCTCGCGAAGAGCAACTGTACCAGGTCGGTATCGATGGGGTTTCTTCACGCCTCCAGTAGCCGGTGCGCTCTTCCTAGCGGCCTTCGTTGCCAGCTGCTTTCGTGGAGCCTTGCCTCCCGTGGACTTACGCGCAGTTTGCTTCGTACGTGCCATCGCTTACTCCTTCGTCCTCGCAACCCAAGTTGACGCAATACAGTCGCGCCCGCTGCCCCCAAGAGGGGTATTTATGTCTTCGCCCGTTGAGAAGCCACGCCCCTTCCGTAATGTGATTGGTCCGCGGGTTTTAGTATATAAACCAAAAAATGACCCGCCGTCGAGATCACTTTTAACCTTCGTCACACGAGCAACATGACTGGACGCGGCAAGGGAGGCAAGGGTCTTGGCAAAGGTGGAGCGAAGCGCCACAGGAAGGTTCTCCGAGATAATATTCAGGGCATCACGAAGCCGGCCATTCGTCGTCTCGCCCGACGTGGAGGCGTAAAGCGTATCTCCGGCCTCATCTACGAGGAGACGAGAGGTGTTCTCAAGGTCTTTCTGGAGAACGTAATCCGTGACGCTGTAACATACACCGAGCACGCGAAGCGGAAGACAGTCACGGCCATGGACGTGGTATACGCCTTGAAGAGGCAGGGGAGGACTCTCTACGGGTTCGGCGGTTAGACTGCCTACACACGTCTGCTGCCGAATCCGTCGGCAAAACGGCCCTTTTCAGGGCCATAAAATCCGTCTAAAAAGGGCAGTAGTTGTCGAGATTAATTTAATTCACCTTTACTGTGTGACCACTAGCTCAACAGGCCAGTGCGGAAAACAGAACTTATTTCGTAGGGGCACTTCAGTATCAGCAAAAGACGTTGTAAGAAATGCCTCTCCGTTTTTCAAATGGGTCTGACCCCAACGCTTGGTATATCAAGTGGAAAGACCGGATTCCTCTGTGAAGCCTTGCTCCTCGGATTATGTTACCTGTTACTGTAAACTTCTGTAAGTCAATAATCACTGTCCGAAGAATTGGTGGGTAATATGACAACGCAGGTAGGCAATGCTCACCAGACCGTAACAAGGAACCGAGGGGATTGACACATACTGAACATCACATCACCACGTTTTTGCAATGCCAACTTTTAGGTCATAGGAATCCAGTGTGGTAAACACTGGGGAGAAGAGGTACACATCGCATGTCAGAACACAGGACTTCGTCCTGTCAGACAACTTCCACGTATAGCTTGCGTCATTTCGGTTCGAACGAAACGACAGAGAGAGGGGAAATTCGAACGCAAATTGTCAAAGCCTTCGATTCCTACGAGAAGGTCATGTCATCATCTCAGTATTGGGGTTCCTGCGCGTGCGGCCAATATGTGCACCAACAAACAAACGCATTAGGAACTCTATTATAACGCCGTAAGTTGTTCACCAGTTATCGATTTCTTATTCAAAATTAGTTTCATTCGTAGTATGTAGTAAAGTAAACTAGTATATTCAAACGTATATGTCTAAAACCACGATGGGCACCAAAGAAGGGGACTTGTGATTATTTTCACGATAATCTCCATTACTCTAATATGATAGAAATATATTACATAAATTTCGAAGCCAACTATGTACCTTGGCATCATCATCTAATTTAACTCGTATTGTGTTAAATTATATAATAATAATGAAACCTTTCTATATGCATCAGTATAATGTGTTATCACACAATAGCCTAGTAAATGTACAACGGTTTCAAGTACTTCAGTGCGAACCTGGGACAACGACATCGTTCAGAGCACAAAATTACAGAATGATGATATTAAATCAGCCCACCGGTATAGAGAGAGAGAGAAAGTTGACACGCGTAATGAAATTACATTACGAAGCCGTGAGAGAGGATTAACAATACTGGCTATTTCTGACTTTTGTGAGGTTAGTGGGGCCCTTAAAAGGGCCGTTTTACGGAGAAGGGGCTTAAGCCTTCTTCTCGGTTTTCTTCGGGAGGAGAACCGCCTGGATGTTGGGCAACACACCACCCTGGGCGATGGTGACGCCGGACAGGAGTTTGTTCAGCTCCTCGTCGTTGCGAATGGCGAGCTGTAAGTGACGAGGAATGATCCTAGTCTTCTTGTTGTCACGAGCTGCGTTGCCAGCCAACTCGAGAACTTCGGCCGCCAGGTACTCCATCACCGCGGCCAGGTAGACTGGCGCACCGGCACCAACTCGCTCTGCGTAATTGCCCTTACGCAAAAGACGGTGGATACGGCCTACCGGGAACTGCAACCCAGCACGGCTGGATCGAGACTTTGACTTTCCCTTCACCTTGCCTCCCTTTCCACGACCCGACATGATGCTACTCCTACTTGCAGCTGTTTAACTACAAGAACGACGCCTCGCCCAAAATGATGCAGGGCCCGACGGTAACCTTCACTTTTATGCCAACGTCAATAATCGACAGCGGACCAATCGTAAAGTCACAAACGTTTGCGCTGTTTCTATTGGCTCGCACTGGGAAGGCAGTACGGCATTGTCCCTGCGACTTAAATATTTTTCTCCCTCCGGGCTCATCATCAGACGAGCACCATGCCCCCCAAAGCTTCCGGAAAGGCTGCCAAGAAGGCCGGCAAGGCCCAGAAGAATATTTCGAAGGGCGATAAGAAGAAGAAGCGCAAGAGGAAGGAGAGCTACGCCATTTACATCTACAAGGTTCTGAAACAAGTTCACCCAGACACGGGAATCAGTTCAAAGGCTATGAGCATCATGAACAGCTTCGTTAACGACATCTTCGAGCGCATCGCCGCGGAAGCTTCGCGGCTCGCGCATTACAACAAGCGGTCGACCATCACCAGTCGGGAGATCCAGACAGCCGTCCGTCTCCTGCTACCCGGTGAGCTGGCCAAGCACGCCGTCAGTGAAGGGACCAAGGCCGTCACAAAATACACTAGTTCCAAGTAAGCGGGAGTGCTTGCTAGGGAATCAGCAACCGGCCCTTTTAAGGGCCACAAGTTATTCATAACAGAGTAGATGAATGAAGAACAACAGCGTTTCCCACCGAGTGAAAATTTAAATAATCACCCCGATAACACTTCTAGGATAGATAATACATTATAGGCAGTCCATGGGAGACTTGGATCCACGAGGCAAATTCGTTTCCTTAATAGTTTCGTACGACTTATATGAGAGCGCGGTGTCATTCCTACTCACTTGGCAGCATTAATTGTTGAGGGAAAACAACTTAGAAGGTAACTTGTCGACCGCGGTCATAATCCTTCCGCAGGCCACTACTGAGAATCTGTGGACATACGGGTAATCTATCTTTATTGAAACTCGGGTTCATAACATACGACTGATACTTTATATATCTGTCACGTAATCCATCAAGAGACAAATGTCCCCCCCCCCCTAGTCAGTAGCGAGCTTCAGTCCATTCGTAGTAGCCGCCGGTGCAAGAAGTGAATTGAAGTTTGTGTGAAGTTCCGTAGTATGGCATGAAAATGATGTCGAAAATCCGACTACAGTTCCACAACCATGTGGTTGAAAGGAGGCTCCGCTGTTGAACAACAATCCACCTGTGGCTTAACTTAGAATGCCGACTAGCTGTTTTATTAATCCCGTGTCAATCCAGCAGTGTGTGACGTTGAAACGTAACCAAACTGCCGTTGATAGATAGATTTATCATCTATCCCAATGACATCCAACGAGCTTGGTAATTTAGGTACAGAGTCTAAGCAGGCAGTTTACGTGTGTGTGTGAGCGAGTGCAGGTTTTATCGAGTGCACCCCAATCCCATCGTCCTCAAGTGCCTAC
The DNA here is from genome assembly GCF_040183065.1 of Periplaneta americana. Classification (NCBI taxonomy): domain Eukaryota; kingdom Metazoa; phylum Arthropoda; class Insecta; order Blattodea; family Blattidae; genus Periplaneta; species Periplaneta americana. The sequence continues at coordinate 68,245,658 of NC_091126.1, read as the reverse complement.
AGATTACGCAGTTTCATCGGCAACGGCCATACCATGTTGAAAATACCGGTTCTCGTCCGATCACCGAAGTCAAGCAACATTGGGCGTGGTCAGTACTTGGATGGGTGACCGCTTGGGAACACCACGTGCCGTTGGCGATTTTTTTTTTTACGTCACTATTTCCAGCGTGTTCTAATAAGACTTATGGGATATTATGTTCCCTTCCCTATTCCAGCTATAGCTTGGATGATGACGCCGCTGCATAATTGTAGAGTAATTGATAATTCTTAAGTACTTGCAGCTCCGTATTGAAACTTATGACTGGTAGCATATTCATATGAGACGGTTCACTTCTCTGCGTTTTCTCGAAGAAGGGAATATGTATTCAGGGGATTGTGAACGTACCTCGCGCTCTCCCTAGAAGTTAGAGACATTTTAGGTAAAGAATGTAATATACTGTACATATATGGCTAATTAAAATCCCATTAGTTACTACATTTCAGTGGGTAGTACAAATTCCATAATGAAAATATCTCTGTCCTAGTAGTTGTATCCTTTAAAGAAGCTCGTTGTTTTCCCATGATGAAGGGCAGAACTTGGTCGGTAGAAATTTAAACAGACTGCATTATCAGACCAGGCGTTATTTCAATATCAGCGTTTAGTTTAGGAAATATAGCAATAGCGGAGTTGGGAGAAGTAGTTATAGCATGTACAGTAAGTATAAACAGTTCGCTGTACTGTACAGTGAATATAAATATTTGAATGTACGATGGCAAAACATCAGACATACAGTACGTAGCTCACATATCTTTAAAAATAAATAAATAAATAAATAAATAAAAATAAAGAAGACATTCTGAGGAGTGAGTGGAAAGTGCATATTATAATGAATATTTTTAACTCTCAGTTGACATTGAGAGAGAAAGCCATGCATCGGGGAACCGGTGACTGTTTTTGCGTTACCTTCTGCTATTGGCGTTGTTGGTTAGTAACGAATGAAAGGGGTAGGACGCGGAATCAAATGTCAAAAAACGATAGGGAAATAATAGTAACTGGTTGTATTTCGATCGAGCTCGGCGTGCTGATTCACCAGTGGGGTGTTTCACAAAGTTTACAATCTTTGGAAATTGTGAACTCTGTTTGTAAACTTCTGTTTCACAATCTTTGTTTGTAAAGGTGGACTGTACAAAGGAAATCAAATCTTTACGAATGAAATTTTGCGCTCTTTACAAGTGATATGTTTGTTTCACAACGAAGGAGTAATTTTACAAACGTGTAAACTAAACTTTACTAGTGAAGTTAGCACATTTTCTACAGTAGCCCTGTTGAAATAGCTTCTAATTGTGAATGAAAAAAATAAACACATATGTATAAAATCAATTTTATAGTAACAGGGTACCATTAAGAATTACACTGAAGCAGTTGTGATGTTATTGAGTAGTTCTAGCGACTCAGACGAAGATTTTGCATTTAGGCCTAACGTAGAATTTTCCGGCCACGTTCGTATCATTGTACGAATATTAATGAAAGGTTTCGAATGAATCCCGCGCTATACTTCAGAATACCGCGTTAGTTCTTATATACGAGGAACGTATTTAATAAATACTCGCACTTAAAGAAGAAAAACTTTGCACCGAAAACCAATCACTTAATAATGCAATGTCGGCATTACTTACGCAGTATTCTGAAGTCGTTCCGAATCCCATTTCGCTGTAATCTCTCCTACAAGATATGGGACATCACATGCAACATCTGAAAGGGAAAAGTGGTGCCCTAACCTCAAAGCGAGAACTGCATTGGTTGCATAGTAGCTCTCAGTTCCCTGCGTTAGCAGATAAGAACGGAATTTATAAGATTACAGTGTGCAAAAGTTCACACATGGTAGTTGATGTTGTTACAAGATTGAAAAAACTCGAGGCGGGTTATTGATCACCGAATGTGCTTACTCGGGCAAAGGATTTTTATGCTCCTCCTGCTGGGTTCCCTAATGTTGGCGAGGTTATGGATGAAACAATAAAATATACTGATGGACCAGCAGAGAGCGAAGTTGATTTTAATGGATGGACATGTTAGCTGCTCTATCAACTGCATATAACTACGTGGGTCAAATCCATTATTTATCAATTATTTGAATGAATTTCGCGCTAACTTTCGTCAGTTAAGTCGTAGGCTAATTAATGCATTGGTATGCTCGACCAATTGCATGCCGCGAAACTCCGTTGTCGCCGATGTAGCAAAATCTAAATAAAATATATATAAAAAAATATAAACATGTCCATCGATAGTTCTAAAATTACAGCTACTTTACCTCTGATCCTTAGTGATTTTTGTAAACTGTCGTTGGCGATTTTGTTCAACCAATTATGCGTATTTGTAAGTTTGTTTCGCCGATTTTGTAAAGTTCGTTAAAACATACAAGTGAATAAGATTGCATTGTGAAACACAGTTAACAAGCATATGTAATATTTCCGTTGTTAATTGTATATTGTTAATTTGTAATTTGTTAGCGTTGTGAAACATGCCCCCATTTACCTTTAGAGGTAATATCTACATTAATATTTAGTTAAAATTTAAAGAAATTTTAAACGAATGGAAGCTGCATTTTAATTCACCCCAAATTACTATGTTCCCTTTCAGATTATCAGCTGTTGTTGTTGTTGTTGTTGTATTGTAAGTTCTCACTTATTGTTAGCTAGCCGTACCCGTTCGCTCCGCTCCACCTGTTAGAAATAAATATAAAGTAATTACATAATTAAAATAGGACGTCTGATCCAGGGAACAACTTTTACAACAGCGCAAGATAATCTGCTTCGCATATTACCCAATTTTTTTTTAGCACTGCATTTATTGCATATATATTTTATGTATTTTAACACGATTCAATTGAGCATAGTTAAAATATGAATTATTAAAATAATGGATTGCCAAGCTAAAGTACTATTACTGCATACTAAATCAATACACTCTCGTTGTTCGTTAATTCTCTGAGATTAAAATGCGTGTACATAAATATTATTTTAAGAAATACAGAAAACGAATGTACAAAATAGCCTATCAAATTTTCTGTGCATAAGAAGCTATTTTAATCTTACCTGTCCTCGATTTACTCAGACGTTACTGTAATAACATTATAGCATTATGTCCATCTAGAGAAACTACAGTTTCCAATGGTGAAATAATAACTAATTATACAAATCAGTTAATTTACGAGCTTGTGATATTACTTCATACAAACACAGAAACATTCCCTGTAGGCTATGTTTAATAGCTTTCGATTGTTTGTTGATGTCCAAGGCCCCTGTTTCGATTGTTGTTGTCCAAGGCCCCTTATAGACGAAGTCATTTGTTCTTAATTCATTGCACCGTCTTAGATAGCGTTATTTTAATTTTAAAACTCATTTATCTCATTAAATATCAGTCCTATCAAAATGTTGTAAAAAAATAAAACTTAACGGAAATCATTTTTAAAGGAACATCTGTTATGTAACATTTTTTCTCAAATATCAATAATAAGCGAGATATTTCGATTTATTTAATTCAGGCCCCCTTATAACTCCCCTTTTAAATAATGTATTTCGAATGCCATATAGCCTAAAATCTAAGTTACAACAAACTTAATTTATATTCCAGTTTTCATATAAATCGGTTCAGCCATTATCGCGTGAAAAGGTAACAAACATACAGACAGACATACAAACAAAAATTTCAAAAATGCGATTTTCGGTTTCAGGGTGGTTAATTATATATGTTAGGACCAATTACTTTTGGAAAATCGAAACTTACCAGAAAAATTTCGGCTACAGATTTATTATTAGTATAGATAGTACGAGATACGACCGCAATTTTGTACGACTAGTGTAATGAAGGAATGCAAAAAATTATTTTGGAACTTTGCAATGTTAGTCTATCATTAAAATAAAATTAAATCTTAATTCGTCCCTTTTGCAGGAGTCTTCTTCATCCAGTATGTTGTTGGCTGATATGGAGGAGGAGGGGGGGGGGACATGCTCTAAAGGGATTAAATTTGCTTAGCAAATCGATATGGTGACTAACGCTTGCAATGCGTCATAGCTATAATTGTACTGCGCGGTAATTTCAGAGTAATAAGAGTTCAGTTCAGGGATCTGCTAATTTCTTCATATTGTGTTCGGCAATGGAATAGTACCGCAGTAGCATTAAGAGGTTTTTATAATTTGAACTGATATGTGCAGGTATATTGACCCCCCCCCCCTCCCACCGCTGGCCGACGCGGACTGCAATGACAACAGTAAGCCACACGTCATACGTAAGCCTTTCTTCTTCTTCATCTTTGCTCGCCTGGCAAATACAGTCTTGGATTTCACATATTCAATTTTTCACAGTCCCAACTCCCTTGCATGGACGTGTTTTCACGTACCTTTAAAGTTTCTCCTCTCATTCATTCAGTCTATTCGCAAGCCTGAGGGTTTTCCGTGGTTTTCCCTAAGGAGCTAAGACAAATGTAGGGATGAGCCCAGAAAGAAAAGGGCATTCACTTCCTTAGACCCTGGTAACTGCTCTTTTTAGAGGAAGGAGGAGGAGAAAGAAACCCCCCCACCCCCACCGACGTGGACTGCAATGACAACAGTAAGCAACACGTTATATGTAAAGCCTTTATTATTATTATTATTATTATTATTATTATTATTATACAATGGGACTAAAGGTGGTGTAGATACACTATGTCAAATGTGCCACAATCTTTCCTGCAATAGAAAGACGAGGCGCTGGCCACTAGCAATATTTTACAACATGCTAAATATTGCAAGTATAAATTCATGGATAATTTATAGTTAGAAGAACTCAGAAAACAATATCAAGAAAACAATTCATTTTCCAATTGTGTGAAGAGCTGACAAAACCGTGGATGCAGCACCGCTTTGCACGTCCTACTTTACACCGATCTCTGCGGGCAACAATTGAAGAACATCTGAACATTGCTGTGCAACAACAATGCCAGGTAATGCAGCCAGATGGTGAACGTACTGTTTGCTATAAATGTCCTGCAAAGAAGAGGAGAATGATGACAACATTTTGTGGACTTTGCAAAAAGGGGTTCTGCAGAGAACATCGCGCTGTTGTTTGCACTAATTGTAAATAGGACAATAACATGAACGTAAAGACTTTATGACAAACTTAAAATTAAATGAACACTAATGGCTACGAAAAGTGTAAAAGTTGTTAAATGTGTGATATTGAGTTGATTTCAGTTAATTAAAATGTGAGTAGTAAAAATTACGAATGCTTACCTTTAACATGAGTACAGTGATGATTACCTGTCTAGGGTTAAGTAGTCGCGTGGTGAGTTTAGGAATTCCCAGACCACCTCTAAGATTGTTTAAAATAAAGGTATTGTAATCGTACGTTTCTGTCTTTTGTCAATAGTAACGTTGACCTTTCTTTTTCGAGAAAACAAAATCTGTTGTACAGTTAAAGGTACTGAAATAGTAAGAAATTTTCTGAAATCCCCACGCGTTTGCAAGTGTAAGTCTCTGTTGTAACCTGTTGATTTACGAGAGACTGCGTGTGCTTCCGTACAGTGTTTCTAAAATGTGCAGTAACGAGTCAGAAATCATTGGAATGTAGTGTAGGTGTGTTTGTTATAACCGGGAATCAATCCGCAGTACTTGACCAATCAACTACGGGAAATATCAGAAAAATTGGCAGGAGTTAGCAAGAAAAACAAAGGTAAAATATCACGTGAACGAGCACCGATACCGAGCACTATGTACAATATACCCTAGAGAAAAAGACAAGAAAACAAAAGTCAACCGCTGCAAGTGTTACGAAGTGGTGTGTGAAACATATAATGAAGAATGTCTGCGGGAAGCGCATCTAGTGAGATAAAGGGTGAAATGGAGGATTCTGCTAAAAATAAAGAAAGGAAGAAAAATGTTTACAGTTAATACAAGTATTGTTTTCTCTTGTGGGTTTATGTTTAGTATAATAGATGTGTGTGTGTGTGTGTGTGTGTGTGTGTGTTTCATTAAAAATTAGCATATCCTTAATGAATACATCCTAAGTGGTATAAATGAAATTGTATAAACTGCAGGGAATCTTAAAATATGAAAATTGCGATAGTTGTTTTCTTTACAGTCCGACCTTTTTTAATAAACTAGTGTGAGATATGAAGTTTTGCACATTTAAGGGTTGTTAACATGAATGTAAGGAATATATATTATGATATGATATGATATGATTCTCAAATACTCTGTCCTGCTGACCCTTCACATTTCTGTATTCGGGCGAGTGTGTATTCTTCTTCTTCTTCTTCTTCTTCTTCTTCTTATTATTATTATTACTATTACTATAATTATTATTATTATTATTATTATTATTATTATTATTATTATTATTATTGTGTGAAGAGTTGTATCGGAAGTGCTTTATAGACTAAATTAATAATTTCTATCTTAACTGAAATATTTACATTATATTTCACACAGTATAGTTACAGGTAGCATAAATTCAGATAATGGTTTTTATATGGGAATCTACTTCTTGTGTTTAGAGGCTACATTTATACAGAGTTAATAATTTCTCCCCTATGTAACATATTTCCATGAAATTTTATACGCATCTATGCAAAAACGAATTATGCTCGTGTAATTAGGGAATTAGGGAAAAATTAGTGTTTCTGATAATTTTTAATGTTTTAATAGAAATTATGCTCCTAAAAGATGACTAGCCTGCCATATTTTTCGCAGTTGGTAACAAAATGCTAGATTCATGGATATACTCCATAATTTAGTTGTTCATTATATGTTCAAGAAGTGTTGAATTTTTCTTGGAGAAATTAAGCTCCTTCATCCAGACTCTGAAAAGTGGCTGCTGTCGAATTCGTAAAGCGCCACCAAGAGATGAATATAACATCTAAGTTTGCAGGATGTAGCAGCTAAATTTTAAGCCGTATAGAGTTTAATATTTGATTAATGTGTGGGTAGAAGAATTGAAAGTTAACTCAGGTTTACTTGTAATGCACAGCCTGTTAAATATGTCGTAAAAAAAAAAAAAAAAAAAAAAACTAGTTGCACAAATCTCAGTAAACGTGCCAATTAAATGAATGCTAACGTATTATAGATTGCTTTTCGCGTATTAAATGAAAGTACACATCTTGTCCTATGACCTCCATAAGGGAAGGTTTAACAATATAAAACAGCCACTGACCCCACGAACAAAAATCAACTGAAGAGCGTGACTTAAAAAAAAAAAAAAAAAAAAAAAAAAAAAAAAAAAAAAAAAAAAAAAAAAAACTCATGTTTTGTCCCACCTCTTACTGATATTGATGTTTTGTATGTTGTTGTGCACAATGCCTAGCTTTTGTTTAAGCCTAGATATTACTTAAACTTCGGTTATGATGAAGTTGATTTTCTTACATAGTTTTGCGTTCTGGACAACTGTGCGCCGGCATCTCTCGGAACATCCGAGATCAGGTCCCTATCCCCTCCACCGCAAAGTCAAATAGCGTCTGTCACTTGATTTTGAATATTAAACAAACATACCATCACGGCATTTCCGTTATGGCATCTGGTGTCATCAATAAGCTACAAATAAAGGAAAGAAAGAAAGAAAGAAAGAAAGAAAGAAAGAAAGAAAGAAAGAAAGAAAGAAAGTAGCACAGTCACTGTCCTGAACAAGGTACGCAAGTATTATTTTAATTAATGCGTATCGCCTACCAGCCGCCGAAACTATTCGACAGGAGAGTGAATATCCTACACGGTCCTGTAAAAATGTTCTGAATACACTAAATGACGTGTAATTTTTTTTCTATTATTAGGACAATTGAACGTGTCATTGCTCCTGCGGGTTGCTTTGTTTCACACCACAGAGAATTCAGGTTCTCTACCCCCCGGGATTCTAGAGATAAGAGAGCGATGAGGTTAAAGGAGTAGGCGTTTGTTCGTGTTTTTGTTTTTACTTTAGAAAAATTGCGAAACGTGACGCAATAGCGATAAGTTTTATGAACAAGTTTGCTGAATCGACCAATTGAAGGTAATTTATATTTTGCTAAAGAAGAGAGGAGATTAATGAAATCAGTTATTGTAATAATCGTAGTAGATTGAAGGAATTGTTTGTATTCAAACTCCTTTTGTGAAATAAGCTGCTCGGATGCTTATCAGGGTGACGGTTATAAATGTTATCGTAATACCCACCCGAGGTCACAAAGGTCACAGTCTTCCGCTTGTCCTTTCCTAAGCAGACCACGTCTGTACTATCGAAAATAATGAGTCACAGTTATAGTTTCGTGAAAGTAAAAAATGTTAGATAGGAGACAAGTAGCTACTCTTATACAATCATAATCACATTTTGTATCCAATATAGTATAAACGAGCTACATGTAAGTACTGTGTAAAGTTTCATTAAAACAATATATTATATATGAGACAAGTCACTAATTTTTGTCAAAACGCATCGTCTATAAAGGGGTAGTTTCTCCTCTTATACAGTAGTGACTATAGTGCGAAGTTTCATGGAAATATGTCACATTTTTAGTCCAGCTAGATTTGCTTTCTGGACCACTTTGAGCCTTGGCGCTTGTGATCGGTCGGACGGAGGATCACTCGTCCCGGCGGCGTTAACCCTTAATTTGGTAAATATATATAATGTGCAATATTATAGAACTGTGAAATTTTTTTTTAATTTTCCTAAGAAACTTTGTTATCCATCGTTCTATTAAAAAATTGTTTATTAACCTATAGGATACATTGCGATATTTGTCAAACAGGCTGTGGGAAAATGCTGATACGGTGAGGAATGGAAAGGGAGAAACCATTTATATTATTGAGGTGACCTTGAACTGAGGGTAGTAGGAACGAGACCTGGAGTACGGTACAACCGGCTCTTCCGAGAAATAACTAGTGGCCCTGAAAAGGGCCTTTTTGCGGGCAGGAGTACCTTTGTTAATTCAAGCCCTCTCGCCGCGGATGCGCCTAGCCAGCTGAATATCCTTGGGCATAATGGTCACGCGCTTGGCGTGGATGGCGCAAAGGTTGGTATCCTCGAAGAGACCGACGAGGTATGCCTCGCTTGCCTCCTGCAAGGCCATTACGGCTGAGCTCTGGAAACGGAGGTCGGTTTTGAAATCCTGAGCGATTTCACGCACCAAGCGCTGGAAAGGCAGCTTGCGGATGAGGAGCTCGGTGCTCTTCTGGTAACGACGGATCTCGCGAAGAGCAACTGTACCAGGTCGGTATCGATGGGGTTTCTTCACGCCTCCAGTAGCCGGTGCGCTCTTCCTAGCGGCCTTCGTTGCCAGCTGCTTTCGTGGAGCCTTGCCTCCCGTGGACTTACGCGCAGTTTGCTTCGTACGTGCCATCGCTTACTCCTTCGTCCTCGCAACCCAAGTTGACGCAATACAGTCGCGCCCGCTGCCCCCAAGAGGGGTATTTATGTCTTCGCCCGTTGAGAAGCCACGCCCCTTCCGTAATGTGATTGGTCCGCGGGTTTTAGTATATAAACCAAAAAATGACCCGCCGTCGAGATCACTTTTAACCTTCGTCACACGAGCAACATGACTGGACGCGGCAAGGGAGGCAAGGGTCTTGGCAAAGGTGGAGCGAAGCGCCACAGGAAGGTTCTCCGAGATAATATTCAGGGCATCACGAAGCCGGCCATTCGTCGTCTCGCCCGACGTGGAGGCGTAAAGCGTATCTCCGGCCTCATCTACGAGGAGACGAGAGGTGTTCTCAAGGTCTTTCTGGAGAACGTAATCCGTGACGCTGTAACATACACCGAGCACGCGAAGCGGAAGACAGTCACGGCCATGGACGTGGTATACGCCTTGAAGAGGCAGGGGAGGACTCTCTACGGGTTCGGCGGTTAGACTGCCTACACACGTCTGCTGCCGAATCCGTCGGCAAAACGGCCCTTTTCAGGGCCATAAAATCCGTCTAAAAAGGGCAGTAGTTGTCGAGATTAATTTAATTCACCTTTACTGTGTGACCACTAGCTCAACAGGCCAGTGCGGAAAACAGAACTTATTTCGTAGGGGCACTTCAGTATCAGCAAAAGACGTTGTAAGAAATGCCTCTCCGTTTTTCAAATGGGTCTGACCCCAACGCTTGGTATATCAAGTGGAAAGACCGGATTCCTCTGTGAAGCCTTGCTCCTCGGATTATGTTACCTGTTACTGTAAACTTCTGTAAGTCAATAATCACTGTCCGAAGAATTGGTGGGTAATATGACAACGCAGGTAGGCAATGCTCACCAGACCGTAACAAGGAACCGAGGGGATTGACACATACTGAACATCACATCACCACGTTTTTGCAATGCCAACTTTTAGGTCATAGGAATCCAGTGTGGTAAACACTGGGGAGAAGAGGTACACATCGCATGTCAGAACACAGGACTTCGTCCTGTCAGACAACTTCCACGTATAGCTTGCGTCATTTCGGTTCGAACGAAACGACAGAGAGAGGGGAAATTCGAACGCAAATTGTCAAAGCCTTCGATTCCTACGAGAAGGTCATGTCATCATCTCAGTATTGGGGTTCCTGCGCGTGCGGCCAATATGTGCACCAACAAACAAACGCATTAGGAACTCTATTATAACGCCGTAAGTTGTTCACCAGTTATCGATTTCTTATTCAAAATTAGTTTCATTCGTAGTATGTAGTAAAGTAAACTAGTATATTCAAACGTATATGTCTAAAACCACGATGGGCACCAAAGAAGGGGACTTGTGATTATTTTCACGATAATCTCCATTACTCTAATATGATAGAAATATATTACATAAATTTCGAAGCCAACTATGTACCTTGGCATCATCATCTAATTTAACTCGTATTGTGTTAAATTATATAATAATAATGAAACCTTTCTATATGCATCAGTATAATGTGTTATCACACAATAGCCTAGTAAATGTACAACGGTTTCAAGTACTTCAGTGCGAACCTGGGACAACGACATCGTTCAGAGCACAAAATTACAGAATGATGATATTAAATCAGCCCACCGGTATAGAGAGAGAGAGAAAGTTGACACGCGTAATGAAATTACATTACGAAGCCGTGAGAGAGGATTAACAATACTGGCTATTTCTGACTTTTGTGAGGTTAGTGGGGCCCTTAAAAGGGCCGTTTTACGGAGAAGGGGCTTAAGCCTTCTTCTCGGTTTTCTTCGGGAGGAGAACCGCCTGGATGTTGGGCAACACACCACCCTGGGCGATGGTGACGCCGGACAGGAGTTTGTTCAGCTCCTCGTCGTTGCGAATGGCGAGCTGTAAGTGACGAGGAATGATCCTAGTCTTCTTGTTGTCACGAGCTGCGTTGCCAGCCAACTCGAGAACTTCGGCCGCCAGGTACTCCATCACCGCGGCCAGGTAGACTGGCGCACCGGCACCAACTCGCTCTGCGTAATTGCCCTTACGCAAAAGACGGTGGATACGGCCTACCGGGAACTGCAACCCAGCACGGCTGGATCGAGACTTTGACTTTCCCTTCACCTTGCCTCCCTTTCCACGACCCGACATGATGCTACTCCTACTTGCAGCTGTTTAACTACAAGAACGACGCCTCGCCCAAAATGATGCAGGGCCCGACGGTAACCTTCACTTTTACGCCAACGTCAATAATCGACAGCGGACCAATCGTAAAGTCACAAACGTTTGCGCTGTTTCTATTGGCTCGCACTGGGAAGGCAGTACGGCATTGTCCCTGCGACTTAAATATTTTTCTCCCTCCGGGCTCATCATCAGACGAGCACCATGCCCCCCAAAGCTTCCGGAAAGGCTGCCAAGAAGGCCGGCAAGGCCCAGAAGAATATTTCGAAGGGCGATAAGAAGAAGAAGCGCAAGAGGAAGGAGAGCTACGCCATTTACATCTACAAGGTTCTGAAACAAGTTCACCCAGACACGGGAATCAGTTCAAAGGCTATGAGCATCATGAACAGCTTCGTTAACGACATCTTCGAGCGCATCGCCGCGGAAGCTTCGCGGCTCGCGCATTACAACAAGCGGTCGACCATCACCAGTCGGGAGATCCAGACAGCCGTCCGTCTCCTGCTACCCGGTGAGCTGGCCAAGCACGCCGTCAGTGAAGGGACCAAGGCCGTCACAAAATACACTAGTTCCAAGTAAGCGGGAGTGCTTGCTAGGGAATCAGCAACCGGCCCTTTTAAGGGCCACAAGTTATTCATAACAGAGTAGATGAATGAAGAACAACAGCGTTTCCCACCGAGTGAAAATTTAAATAATCACCCCGATAACACTTCTAGGATAGATAATACATTATAGGCAGTCCATGGGAGACTTGGATCCACGAGGCAAATTCGTTTCCTTAATAGTTTCGTACGACTTATATGAGAGCGCGGTGTCATTCCTACTCACTTGGCAGCATTAATTGTTGAGGGAAAACAACTTAGAAGGTAACTTGTCGACCGCGGTCATAATCCTTCCGCAGGCCACTACTGAGAATCTGTGGACATACGGGTAATCTATCTTTATTGAAACTCGGGTTCATAACATACGACTGATACTTTATATATCTGTCACGTAATCCATCAAGAGACAAATGTCCCCCCCCCCCCTAGTCAGTAGCGAGCTTCAGTCCATTCGTAGTAGCCGCCGGTGCAAGAAGTGAATTGAAGTTTGTGTGAAGTTCCGTAGTATGGCATGAAAATGATGTCGAAAATCCGACTACAGTTCCACAACCATGTGGTTGAAAGGAGGCTCCGCTGTTGAACAACAATCCACCTGTGGCTTAACTTAGAATGCCGACTAGCTGTTTTATTAATCCCGTGTCAATCCAGCAGTGTGTGACGTTGAAACGTAACCAAACTGCCGTTGATAGATAGATTTATCATCTATCCCAATGACATCCAACGAGCTTGGTAATTTAGGTACAGAGTCTAAGCAGGCAGTTTACGTGTGTGTGTGAGCGAGTGCAGGTTTTATCGAGTGCACCCCAATCCCATCGTCCTCAAGTGCCTACAGATTACGCAGTTTCATCGGCAACGGCCATACCATGTTGAAAATACCGGTTCTCGTCCGATCACCGAAGTCAAGCAACATTGGGCGTGGTCAGTACTTGGATGGGTGACCGCTTGGGAACACCACGTGCCGTTGGCGATTTTTTTTTTTACGTCACTATTTCCAGCGTGTTCTAATAAGACTTATGGGATATTATGTTCCCTTCCCTATTCCAGCTATAGCTTGGATGATGACGCCGCTGCATAATTGTAGAGTAATTGATAATTCTTAAGTACTTGCAGCTCCGTATTGAAACTTATGACTGGTAGCATATTCATATGAGACGGTTCACTTCTCTGCGTTTTCTCGAAGAAGGGAATATGTATTCAGGGGATTGTGAACGTACCTCGCGCTCTCCCTAGAAGTTAGAGACATTTTAGGTAAAGAATGTAATATACTGTACATATATGGCTAATTAAAATCCCATTAGTTACTACATTTCAGTGGGTAGTACAAATTCCATAATGAAAATATCTCTGTCCTAGTAGTTGTATCCTTTAAAGAAGCTCGTTGTTTTCCCATGATGAAGGGCAGAACTTGGTCGGTAGAAATTTAAACAGACTGCATTATCAGACCAGGCGTTATTTCAATATCAGCGTTTAGTTTAGGAAATATAGCAATAGCGGAGTTGGGAGAAGTAGTTATAGCATGTACAGTAAGTATAAACAGTTCGCTGTACTGTACAGTGAATATAAATATTTGAATGTACGATGGCAAAACATCAGACATACAGTACGTAGCTCACATATCTTTAAAAATAAATAAATAAATAAATAAATAAAAATAAAGAAGACATTCTGAGGAGTGAGTGGAAAGTGCATATTATAATGAATATTTTTAACTCTCAGTTGACATTGAGAGAGAAAGCCATGCATCGGGGAACCGGTGACTGTTTTTGCGTTACCTTCTGCTATTGGCGTTGTTGGTTAGTAACGAATGAAAGGGGTAGGACGCGGAATCAAATGTCAAAAAACGATAGGGAAATAATAGTAACTGGTTGTATTTCGATCGAGCTCGGCGTGCTGATTCACCAGTGGGGTGTTTCACAAAGTTTACAATCTTTGGAAATTGTGAACTCTGTTTGTAAACTTCTGTTTCACAATCTTTGTTTGTAAAGGTGGACTGTACAAAGGAAATCAAATCTTTACGAATGAAATTTTGCGCTCTTTACAAGTGATATGTTTGTTTCACAACGAAGGAGTAATTTTACAAACGTGTAAACTAAACTTTACTAGTGAAGTTAGCACATTTTCTACAGTAGCCCTGTTGAAATAGCTTCTAATTGTGAATGAAAAAAATAAACACATATGTATAAAATCAATTTTATAGTAACAGGGTACCATTAAGAATTACACTGAAGCAGTTGTGATGTTATTGAGTAGTTCTAGCGACTCAGACGAAGATTTTGCATTTAGGCCTAACGTAGAATTTTCCGGCCACGTTCGTATCATTGTACGAATATTAATGAAAGGTTTCGAATGAATCCCGCGCTATACTTCAGAATACCGCGTTAGTTCTTATATACGAGGAACGTATTTAATAAATACTCGCACTTAAAGAAGAAAAACTTTGCACCGAAAACCAATCACTTAATAATGCAATGTCGGCATTACTTACGCAGTATTCTGAAGTCGTTCCGAATCCCATTTCGCTGTAATCTCTCCTACAAGATATGGGACATCACATGCAACATCTGAAAGGGAAAAGTGGTGCCCTAACCTCAAAGCGAGAACTGCATTGGTTGCATAGTAGCTCTCAGTTCCCTGCGTTAGCAGATAAGAACGGAATTTATAAGATTACAGTGTGCAAAAGTTCACACATGGTAGTTGATGTTGTTACAAGATTGAAAAAACTCGAGGCGGGTTATTGATCACCGAATGTGCTTACTCGGGCAAAGGATTTTTATGCTCCTCCTGCTGGGTTCCCTAATGTTGGCGAGGTTATGGATGAAACAATAAAATATACTGATGGACCAGCAGAGAGCGAAGTTGATTTTAATGGATGGACATGTTAGCTGCTCTATCAACTGCATATAACTACGTGGGTCAAATCCATTATTTATCAATTATTTGAATGAATTTCGCGCTAACTTTCGTCAGTTAAGTCGTAGGCTAATTAATGCATTGGTATGCTCGACCAATTGCATGCCGCGAAACTCCGTTGTCGCCGATGTAGCAAAATCTAAATAAAATATATATAAAAAAATATAAACATGTCCATCGATAGTTCTAAAATTACAGCTACTTTACCTCTGATCCTTAGTGATTTTTGTAAACTGTCGTTGGCGATTTTGTTCAACCAATTATGCGTATTTGTAAGTTTGTTTCGCCGATTTTGTAAAGTTCGTTAAAACATACAAGTGAATAAGATTGCATTGTGAAACACAGTTAACAAGCATATGTAATATTTCCGTTGTTAATTGTATATTGTTAATTTGTAATTTGTTAGCGTTGTGAAACATGCCCCCATTTACCTTTAGAGGTAATATCTACATTAATATTTAGTTAAAATTTAAAGAAATTTTAAACGAATGGAAGCTGCATTTTAATTCACCCCAAATTACTATGTTCCCTTTCAGATTATCAGCTGTTGTTGTTGTTGTTGTTGTATTGTAAGTTCTCACTTATTGTTAGCTAGCCGTACCCGTTCGCTCCGCTCCACCTGTTAGAAATAAATATAAAGTAATTACATAATTAAAATAGGACGTCTGATCCAGGGAACAACTTTTACAACAGCGCAAGATAATCTGCTTCGCATATTACCCAATTTTTTTTTAGCACTGCATTTATTGCATATATATTTTATGTATTTTAACACGATTCAATTGAGCATAGTTAAAATATGAATTATTAAAATAATGGATTGCCAAGCTAAAGTACTATTACTGCATACTAAATCAATACACTCTCGTTGTTCGTTAATTCTCTGAGATTAAAATGCGTGTACATAAATATTATTTTAAGAAATACAGAAAACGAATGTACAAAATAGCCTATCAAATTTTCTGTGCATAAGAAGCTATTTTAATCTTACCTGTCCTCGATTTACTCAGACGTTACTGTAATAACATTATAGCATTATGTCCATCTAGAGAAACTACAGTTTCCAATGGTGAAATAATAACTAATTATACAAATCAGTTAATTTACGAGCTTGTGATATTACTTCATACAAACACAGAAACATTCCCTGTAGGCTATGTTTAATAGCTTTCGATTGTTTGTTGATGTCCAAGGCCCCTGTTTCGATTGTTGTTGTCCAAGGCCCCTTATAGACGAAGTCATTTGTTCTTAATTCATTGCACCGTCTTAGATAGCGTTATTTTAATTTTAAAACTCATTTATCTCATTAAATATCAGTCCTATCAAAATGTTGTAAAAAAATAAAACTTAACGGAAATCATTTTTAAAGGAACATCTGTTATGTAACATTTTTTCTCAAATATCAATAATAAGCGAGATATTTCGATTTATTTAATTCAGGCCCCCTTATAACTCCCCTTTTAAATAATGTATTTCGAATGCCATATAGCCTAAAATCTAAGTTACAACAAACTTAATTTATATTCCAGTTTTCATATAAATCGGTTCAGCCATTATCGCGTGAAAAGGTAACAAACATACAGACAGACATACAAACAAAAATTTCAAAAATGCGATTTTCGGTTTCAGGGTGGTTAATTATATATGTTAGGACCAATTACTTTTGGAAAATCGAAACTTACCAGAAAAATTTCGGCTACAGATTTATTATTAGTATAGATAGTACGAGATACGACCGCAATTTTGTACGACTAGTGTAATGAAGGAATGCAAAAAATTATTTTGGAACTTTGCAATGTTAGTCTATCATTAAAATAAAATTAAATCTTAATTCGTCCCTTTTGCAGGAGTCTTCTTCATCCAGTATGTTGTTGGCTGATATGGAGGAGGAGGGGGGGGGGACATGCTCTAAAGGGATTAAATTTGCTTAGCAAATCGATATGGTGACTAACGCTTGCAATGCGTCATAGCTATAATTGTACTGCGCGGTAATTTCAGAGTAATAAGAGTTCAGTTCAGGGATCTGCTAATTTCTTCATATTGTGTTCGGCAATGGAATAGTACCGCAGTAGCATTAAGAGGTTTTTATAATTTGAACTGATATGTGCAGGTATATTGACCCCCCCCCCCTCCCACCGCTGGCCGACGCGGACTGCAATGACAACAGTAAGCCACACGTCATACGTAAGCCTTTCTTCTTCTTCATCTTTGCTCGCCTGGCAAATACAGTCTTGGATTTCACATATTCAATTTTTCACAGTCCCAACTCCCTTGCATGGACGTGTTTTCACGTACCTTTAAAGTTTCTCCTCTCATTCATTCAGTCTATTCGCAAGCCTGAGGGTTTTCCGTGGTTTTCCCTAAGGAGCTAAGACAAATGTAGGGATGAGCCCAGAAAGAAAAGGGCATTCACTTCCTTAGACCCTGGTAACTGCTCTTTTTAGAGGAAGGAGGAGGAGAAAGAAACCCCCCCACCCCCACCGACGTGGACTGCAATGACAACAGTAAGCAACACGTTATATGTAAAGCCTTTATTATTATTATTATTATTATTATTATTATTATTATTATTTACAATGGGACTAAAGGTGGTGTAGATACACTATGTCAAATGTGCCACAATCTTTCCTGCAATAGAAAGACGAGGCGCTGGCCACTAGCAATATTTTACAACATGCTAAATATTGCAAGTATAAATTCATGGATAATTTATAGTTAGAAGAACTCAGAAAACAATATCAAGAAAACAATTCATTTTCCAATTGTGTGAAGAGCTGACAAAACCGTGGATGCAGCACCGCTTTGCACGTCCTACTTTACACCGATCTCTGCGGGCAACAATTGAAGAACATCTGAACATTGCTGTGCAACAACAATGCCAGGTAATGCAGCCAGATGGTGAACGTACTGTTTGCTATAAATGTCCTGCAAAGAAGAGGAGAATGATGACAACATTTTGTGGACTTTGCAAAAAGGGGTTCTGCAGAGAACATCGCGCTGTTGTTTGCACTAATTGTAAATAGGACAATAACATGAACGTAAAGACTTTATGACAAACTTAAAATTAAATGAACACTAATGGCTACGAAAAGTGTAAAAGTTGTTAAATGTGTGATATTGAGTTGATTTCAGTTAATTAAAATGTGAGTAGTAAAAATTACGAATGCTTACCTTTAACATGAGTACAGTGATGATTACCTGTCTAGGGTTAAGTAGTCGCGTGGTGAGTTTAGGAATTCCCAGACCACCTCTAAGATTGTTTAAAATAAAGGTATTGTAATCGTACGTTTCTGTCTTTTGTCAATAGTAACGTTGACCTTTCTTTTTCGAGAAAACAAAATCTGTTGTACAGTTAAAGGTACTGAAATAGTAAGAAATTTTCTGAAATCCCCACGCGTTTGCAAGTGTAAGTCTCTGTTGTAACCTGTTGATTTACGAGAGACTGCGTGTGCTTCCGTACAGTGTTTCTAAAATGTGCAGTAACGAGTCAGAAATCATTGGAATGTAGTGTAGGTGTGTTTGTTATAACCGGGAATCAATCCGCAGTACTTGACCAATCAACTACGGGAAATATCAGAAAAATTGGCAGGAGTTAGCAAGAAAAACAAAGGTAAAATATCACGTGAACGAGCACCGATACCGAGCACTATGTACAATATACCCTAGAGAAAAAGACAAGAAAACAAAAGTCAACCGCTGCAAGTGTTACGAAGTGGTGTGTGAAACATATAATGAAGAATGTCTGCGGGAAGCGCATCTAGTGAGATAAAGGGTGAAATGGAGGATTCTGCTAAAAATAAAGAAAGGAAGAAAAATGTTTACAGTTAATACAAGTATTGTTTTCTCTTGTGGGTTTATGTTTAGTATAATAGATGTGTGTGTGTGTGTGTGTGTGTGTGTTTCATTAAAAATTAGCATATCCTTAATGAATACATCCTAAGTGGTATAAATGAAATTGTATAAACTGCAGGGAATCTTAAAATATGAAAATTGCGATAGTTGTTTTCTTTACAGTCCGACCTTTTTTAATAAACTAGTGTGAGATATGAAGTTTTGCACATTTAAGGGTTGTTAACATGAATGTAAGGAATATATATTATGATATGATATGATATGATTCTCAAATACTCTGTCCTGCTGACCCTTCACATTTCTGTATTCGGGCGAGTGTGTATTCTTCTTCTTCTTCTTCTTCTTCTTCTTCTTATTATTATTATTACTATTACTATAATTATTATTATTATTATTATTATTATTATTATTATTATTATTATTGTGTGAAGAGTTGTATCGGAAGTGCTTTATAGACTAAATTAATAATTTCTATCTTAACTGAAATATTTACATTATATTTCACACAGTATAGTTACAGGTAGCATAAATTCAGATAATGGTTTTTATATGGGAATCTACTTCTTGTGTTTAGAGGCTACATTTATACAGAGTTAATAATTTCTCCCCTATGTAACATATTTCCATGAAATTTTATACGCATCTATGCAAAAACGAATTATGCTCGTGTAATTAGGGAATTAGGGAAAAATTAGTGTTTCTGATAATTTTTAATGTTTTAATAGAAATTATGCTCCTAAAAGATGACTAGCCTGCCATATTTTTCGCAGTTGGTAACAAAATGCTAGATTCATGGATATACTCCATAATTTAGTTGTTCATTATATGTTCAAGAAGTGTTGAATTTTTCTTGGAGAAATTAAGCTCCTTCATCCAGACTCTGAAAAGTGGCTGCTGTCGAATTCGTAAAGCGCCACCAAGAGATGAATATAACATCTAAGTTTGCAGGATGTAGCAGCTAAATTTTAAGCCGTATAGAGTTTAATATTTGATTAATGTGTGGGTAGAAGAATTGAAAGTTAACTCAGGTTTACTTGTAATGCACAGCCTGTTAAATATGTCGTAAAAAAAAAAAAAAAAAAAAAAAACTAGTTGCACAAATCTCAGTAAACGTGCCAATTAAATGAATGCTAACGTATTATAGATTGCTTTTCGCGTATTAAATGAAAGTACACATCTTGTCCTATGACCTCCATAAGGGAAGGTTTAACAATATAAAACAGCCACTGACCCCACGAACAAAAATCAACTGAAGAGCGTGACTTAAAAAAAAAAAAAAAAAAAAAAAAAAAAAAAAAAAAAAAAAAAAAAAAAAAAACTCATGTTTTGTCCCACCTCTTACTGATATTGATGTTTTGTATGTTGTTGTGCACAATGCCTAGCTTTTGTTTAAGCCTAGATATTACTTAAACTTCGGTTATGATGAAGTTGATTTTCTTACATAGTTTTGCGTTCTGGACAACTGTGCGCCGGCATCTCTCGGAACATCCGAGATCAGGTCCCTATCCCCTCCACCGCAAAGTCAAATAGCGTCTGTCACTTGATTTTGAATATTAAACAAACATACCATCACGGCATTTCCGTTATGGCATCTGGTGTCATCAATAAGCTACAAATAAAGGAAAGAAAGAAAGAAAGAAAGAAAGAAAGAAAGAAAGAAAGAAAGAAAGAAAGAAAGTAGCACAGTCACTGTCCTGAACAAGGTACGCAAGTATTATTTTAATTAATGCGTATCGCCTACCAGCCGCCGAAACTATTCGACAGGAGAGTGAATATCCTACACGGTCCTGTAAAAATGTTCTGAATACACTAAATGACGTGTAATTTTTTTTCTATTATTAGGACAATTGAACGTGTCATTGCTCCTGCGGGTTGCTTTGTTTCACACCACAGAGAATTCAGGTTCTCTACCCCCCGGGATTCTAGAGATAAGAGAGCGATGAGGTTAAAGGAGTAGGCGTTTGTTCGTGTTTTTGTTTTTACTTTAGAAAAATTGCGAAACGTGACGCAATAGCGATAAGTTTTATGAACAAGTTTGCTGAATCGACCAATTGAAGGTAATTTATATTTTGCTAAAGAAGAGAGGAGATTAATGAAATCAGTTATTGTAATAATCGTAGTAGATTGAAGGAATTGTTTGTATTCAAACTCCTTTTGTGAAATAAGCTGCTCGGATGCTTATCAGGGTGACGGTTATAAATGTTATCGTAATACCCACCCGAGGTCACAAAGGTCACAGTCTTCCGCTTGTCCTTTCCTAAGCAGACCACGTCTGTACTATCGAAAATAATGAGTCACAGTTATAGTTTCGTGAAAGTAAAAAATGTTAGATAGGAGACAAGTAGCTACTCTTATACAATCATAATCACATTTTGTATCCAATATAGTATAAACGAGCTACATGTAAGTACTGTGTAAAGTTTCATTAAAACAATATATTATATATGAGACAAGTCACTAATTTTTGTCAAAACGCATCGTCTATAAAGGGGTAGTTTCTCCTCTTATACAGTAGTGACTATAGTGCGAAGTTTCATGGAAATATGTCACATTTTTAGTCCAGCTAGATTTGCTTTCTGGACCACTTTGAGCCTTGGCGCTTGTGATCGGTCGGACGGAGGATCACTCGTCCCGGCGGCGTTAACCCTTAATTTGGTAAATATATATAATGTGCAATATTATAGAACTGTGAAATTTTTTTTTAATTTTCCTAAGAAACTTTGTTATCCATCGTTCTATTAAAAAATTGTTTATTAACCTATAGGATACATTGCGATATTTGTCAAACAGGCTGTGGGAAAATGCTGATACGGTGAGGAATGGAAAGGGAGAAACCATTTATATTATTGAGGTGACCTTGAACTGAGGGTAGTAGGAACGAGACCTGGAGTACGGTACAACCGGCTCTTCCGAGAAATAACTAGTGGCCCTGAAAAGGGCCTTTTTGCGGGCAGGAGTACCTTTGTTAATTCAAGCCCTCTCGCCGCGGATGCGCCTAGCCAGCTGAATATCCTTGGGCATAATGGTCACGCGCTTGGCGTGGATGGCGCAAAGGTTGGTATCCTCGAAGAGACCGACGAGGTATGCCTCGCTTGCCTCCTGCAAGGCCATTACGGCTGAGCTCTGGAAACGGAGGTCGGTTTTGAAATCCTGAGCGATTTCACGCACCAAGCGCTGGAAAGGCAGCTTGCGGATGAGGAGCTCGGTGCTCTTCTGGTAACGACGGATCTCGCGAAGAGCAACTGTACCAGGTCGGTATCGATGGGGTTTCTTCACGCCTCCAGTAGCCGGTGCGCTCTTCCTAGCGGCCTTCGTTGCCAGCTGCTTTCGTGGAGCCTTGCCTCCCGTGGACTTACGCGCAGTTTGCTTCGTACGTGCCATCGCTTACTCCTTCGTCCTCGCAACCCAAGTTGACGCAATACAGTCGCGCCCGCTGCCCCCAAGAGGGGTATTTATGTCTTCGCCCGTTGAGAAGCCACGCCCCTTCCGTAATGTGATTGGTCCGCGGGTTTTAGTATATAAACCAAAAAATGACCCGCAACTGACTCCCATGAGACCACTACGCTACAGACTAAATTGACAACACTAGACCCGTGGACCGAACTAAAAAACTGGCCGTCTGAAAGAGCGAACCGATCAGTAATGGTCGAAGACGCTGACCCAGACTTACTAGCGACGCTCCAACCTCCTCATCGAGCCGACACATTGACACTTGGACCAAGAACGAGAGTGTTCACATTCTCGACACGACTCAAACTACAGAAAGCTACGAGACCCGACCCAAAGCAATTCGGGAAGAAAGCCCGCTACATTGCGCCACCGACCGCAACTCTACAAGGACCTTGGACGCTACCGACTGATCCTCCTGCACCATCCCGATCCGTGAAACCCGACCGGCCCTCAGAAGGTCCTTCCTCTGAACCCACCAGACCCGAAACCCCTCCACTGCAACACATTCAGGACTCGTACTTTTACACCACGAGTGAATCTGCCTCTTCTGAAGGTTCAAATGAATCCGAAGGAGAGGTAGACCAAGACTGGCAGAACGCCAAGTCACGGCGCAAGAAGAAGACTCGACCAACCGCGAGCGCCGTTTCGACCACGGCAGCCGAGAAGGTCACGCCCAGTCCACAACCTGCTCCCCAGAATTCCCTTGCACCCACACCACCACCAGACCGAGACACCACAGCCGCAAGTGAACGACTCAAGAGCAGAACGACTGTGAAAATCACTAGACACACGACTGACAACAATAACCCACTGTTCATCCAGAAGCTTATAAGACAGAACAACTTAAACATGGAAACTCCGAGACAATACTGGGCCTACTCTACAGGAACGACGACACTTACCTTCCCGACGATTGACGAGGCGGAACGATTTGTTAAAGCCATACCGGCCAGAACTTTTGGACCGTCCGCACAACTTTTCATCGTCCATACACCATCTCACCAAGGACAAAGACTTCCACGAAACCGAGAGATCAGTGTCGTCATGAAGAATGTCGGCACCCAGATCCCGGAGGACGAATTGTTGCAGATTCTACGGGAAAAGTTCCCTGGAATCAAGCGCATCTCTAGAATAACCTCCGCCCAGACTAACCAGCCGACGCAGATGGTTCGACTTATAGTACAAGACGTGACCACAGCCGACCAACTTCTATGTGGAATCAACATAGCCGGACGTAATTACAAAGTCGAGCCAGCCCACGAGACAGTATTCCACAGACCGTGTCAGAACTGCGCCCAGTATGGACATGACAAAACCGACTGCCGAAACGACAAGACGTGTTTCACTTGCGGAAAAAATCCCGTCCACTGCAAACACCCACCAGACAACCAAGTCAAGTTCTGCGCCAGCTGCAAGAGCGATACCCACTATACGGGCCAAGCACGCTGTCCAAACTACCCCCGACATAACCCAACCCAACAAACTCCAACCCACATCCCGGTTCAAACACCCCAACAGATCCCTCCACCAATTCCTAAACCCTCACAATCCAGTCCAATCCAACTTCCCGAACCAAGACCTGGAATATCGTACGCCAGTGCGGTAAACCCGACAACGACCGACACGACAGAACCAACAACGGAACCGACACAGACTAACACCGAACAAATCGTAGCAGCAGCTCTAAATTCTGCAATGCAGAAAATAGAAAGCTACATCGACCAACAGATCAACAGACTGCGAGATGAAATTGTGATGTTCACAATTTCACTCCTCACGACAGACGCCCAACCCAAGACAAGACGAACGACTTTAGCAACAGCTAACCAGACAGCAAGACGGCTCTTACGCAGACAAGTTGCTCACCACTTTGTGGGTAACAAACTACAACTATCACTAGCACCACTGAAACGTGACACGACCAACCACAGACAAGCAACCAACAGCGGCCCTTCATAGGGCCGCGCGACAAAAGTAAACCACAACCAACACAGACAACAGCTTCATCCAGCCACATAAATCTGCAAGATAACAGCATCCAAGGCCAACGCAGCAGCCTGGTGTGAGCGGAGAAGACGCTGACCCGTAGAGAGTCCAACGAGCGAAGCCTAGCCGGGACCACGCCTCAACTGTCGCTACAGACAAAACATCGTAACCTGAAGAGGGCATATGTAAGACCCTAAAACAGGTTGCCCTTTGGGCAAACAACTTTGAGCTTGAGCTTGAGCCGTCGAGATCACTTTTAACCTTCGTCACACGAGCAACATGACTGGACGCGGCAAGGGAGGCAAGGGTCTTGGCAAAGGTGGAGCGAAGCGCCACAGGAAGGTTCTCCGAGATAATATTCAGGGCATCACGAAGCCGGCCATTCGTCGTCTCGCCCGACGTGGAGGCGTAAAGCGTATCTCCGGCCTCATCTACGAGGAGACGAGAGGTGTTCTCAAGGTCTTTCTGGAGAACGTAATCCGTGACGCTGTAACATACACCGAGCACGCGAAGCGGAAGACAGTCACGGCCATGGACGTGGTATACGCCTTGAAGAGGCAGGGGAGGACTCTCTACGGGTTCGGCGGTTAGACTGCCTACACACGTCTGCTGCCGAATCCGTCGGCAAAACGGCCCTTTTCAGGGCCATAAAATCCGTCTAAAAAGGGCAGTAGTTGTCGAGATTAATTTAATTCACCTTTACTGTGTGACCACTAGCTCAACAGGCCAGTGCGGAAAACAGAACTTATTTCGTAGGGGCACTTCAGTATCAGCAAAAGACGTTGTAAGAAATGCCTCTCCGTTTTTCAAATGGGTCTGACCCCAACGCTTGGTATATCAAGTGGAAAGACCGGATTCCTCTGTGAAGCCTTGCTCCTCGGATTATGTTACCTGTTACTGTAAACTTCTGTAAGTCAATAATCACTGTCCGAAGAATTGGTGGGTAATATGACAACGCAGGTAGGCAATGCTCACCAGACCGTAACAAGGAACCGAGGGGATTGACACATACTGAACATCACATCACCACGTTTTTGCAATGCCAACTTTTAGGTCATAGGAATCCAGTGTGGTAAACACTGGGGAGAAGAGGTACACATCGCATGTCAGAACACAGGACTTCGTCCTGTCAGACAACTTCCACGTATAGCTTGCGTCATTTCGGTTCGAACGAAACGACAGAGAGAGGGGAAATTCGAACGCAAATTGTCAAAGCCTTCGATTCCTACGAGAAGGTCATGTCATCATCTCAGTATTGGGGTTCCTGCGCGTGCGGCCAATATGTGCACCAACAAACAAACGCATTAGGAACTCTATTATAACGCCGTAAGTTGTTCACCAGTTATCGATTTCTTATTCAAAATTAGTTTCATTCGTAGTATGTAGTAAAGTAAACTAGTATATTCAAACGTATATGTCTAAAACCACGATGGGCACCAAAGAAGGGGACTTGTGATTATTTTCACGATAATCTCCATTACTCTAATATGATAGAAATATATTACATAAATTTCGAAGCCAACTATGTACCTTGGCATCATCATCTAATTTAACTCGTATTGTGTTAAATTATATAATAATAATGAAACCTTTCTATATGCATCAGTATAATGTGTTATCACACAATAGCCTAGTAAATGTACAACGGTTTCAAGTACTTCAGTGCGAACCTGGGACAACGACATCGTTCAGAGCACAAAATTACAGAATGATGATATTAAATCAGCCCACCGGTATAGAGAGAGAGAGAAAGTTGACACGCGTAATGAAATTACATTACGAAGCCGTGAGAGAGGATTAACAATACTGGCTATTTCTGACTTTTGTGAGGTTAGTGGGGCCCTTAAAAGGGCCGTTTTACGGAGAAGGGGCTTAAGCCTTCTTCTCGGTTTTCTTCGGGAGGAGAACCGCCTGGATGTTGGGCAACACACCACCCTGGGCGATGGTGACGCCGGACAGGAGTTTGTTCAGCTCCTCGTCGTTGCGAATGGCGAGCTGTAAGTGACGAGGAATGATCCTAGTCTTCTTGTTGTCACGAGCTGCGTTGCCAGCCAACTCGAGAACTTCGGCCGCCAGGTACTCCATCACCGCGGCCAGGTAGACTGGCGCACCGGCACCAACTCGCTCTGCGTAATTGCCCTTACGCAAAAGACGGTGGATACGGCCTACCGGGAACTGCAACCCAGCACGGCTGGATCGAGACTTTGACTTTCCCTTCACCTTGCCTCCCTTTCCACGACCCGACATGATGCTACTCCTACTTGCAGCTGTTTAACTACAAGAACGACGCCTCGCCCAAAATGATGCAGGGCCCGACGGTAACCTTCACTTTTACGCCAACGTCAATAATCGACAGCGGACCAATCGTAAAGTCACAAACGTTTGCGCTGTTTCTATTGGCTCGCACTGGGAAGGCAGTACGGCATTGTCCCTGCGACTTAAATATTTTTCTCCCTCCGGGCTCATCATCAGACGAGCACCATGCCCCCCAAAGCTTCCGGAAAGGCTGCCAAGAAGGCCGGCAAGGCCCAGAAGAATATTTCGAAGGGCGATAAGAAGAAGAAGCGCAAGAGGAAGGAGAGCTACGCCATTTACATCTACAAGGTTCTGAAACAAGTTCACCCAGACACGGGAATCAGTTCAAAGGCTATGAGCATCATGAACAGCTTCGTTAACGACATCTTCGAGCGCATCGCCGCGGAAGCTTCGCGGCTCGCGCATTACAACAAGCGGTCGACCATCACCAGTCGGGAGATCCAGACAGCCGTCCGTCTCCTGCTACCCGGTGAGCTGGCCAAGCACGCCGTCAGTGAAGGGACCAAGGCCGTCACAAAATACACTAGTTCCAAGTAAGCGGGAGTGCTTGCTAGGGAATCAGCAACCGGCCCTTTTAAGGGCCACAAGTTATTCATAACAGAGTAGATGAATGAAGAACAACAGCGTTTCCCACCGAGTGAAAATTTAAATAATCACCCCGATAACACTTCTAGGATAGATAATACATTATAGGCAGTCCATGGGAGACTTGGATCCACGAGGCAAATTCGTTTCCTTAATAGTTTCGTACGACTTATATGAGAGCGCGGTGTCATTCCTACTCACTTGGCAGCATTAATTGTTGAGGGAAAACAACTTAGAAGGTAACTTGTCGACCGCGGTCATAATCCTTCCGCAGGCCACTACTGAGAATCTGTGGACATACGGGTAATCTATCTTTATTGAAACTCGGGTTCATAACATACGACTGATACTTTATATATCTGTCACGTAATCCATCAAGAGACAAATGTCCCCCCCCCCCCTAGTCAGTAGCGAGCTTCAGTCCATTCGTAGTAGCCGCCGGTGCAAGAAGTGAATTGAAGTTTGTGTGAAGTTCCGTAGTATGGCATGAAAATGATGTCGAAAATCCGACTACAGTTCCACAACCATGTGGTTGAAAGGAGGCTCCGCTGTTGAACAACAATCCACCTGTGGCTTAACTTAGAATGCCGACTAGCTGTTTTATTAATCCCGTGTCAATCCAGCAGTGTGTGACGTTGAAACGTAACCAAACTGCCGTTGATAGATAGATTTATCATCTATCCCAATGACATCCAACGAGCTTGGTAATTTAGGTACAGAGTCTAAGCAGGCAGTTTACGTGTGTGTGTGAGCGAGTGCAGGTTTTATCGAGTGCACCCCAATCCCATCGTCCTCAAGTGCCTACAGATTACGCAGTTTCATCGGCAACGGCCATACCATGTTGAAAATACCGGTTCTCGTCCGATCACCGAAGTCAAGCAACATTGGGCGTGGTCAGTACTTGGATGGGTGACCGCTTGGGAACACCACGTGCCGTTGGCGATTTTTTTTTTTACGTCACTATTTCCAGCGTGTTCTAATAAGACTTATGGGATATTATGTTCCCTTCCCTATTCCAGCTATAGCTTGGATGATGACGCCGCTGCATAATTGTAGAGTAATTGATAATTCTTAAGTACTTGCAGCTCCGTATTGAAACTTATGACTGGTAGCATATTCATATGAGACGGTTCACTTCTCTGCGTTTTCTCGAAGAAGGGAATATGTATTCAGGGGATTGTGAACGTACCTCGCGCTCTCCCTAGAAGTTAGAGACATTTTAGGTAAAGAATGTAATATACTGTACATATATGGCTAATTAAAATCCCATTAGTTACTACATTTCAGTGGGTAGTACAAATTCCATAATGAAAATATCTCTGTCCTAGTAGTTGTATCCTTTAAAGAAGCTCGTTGTTTTCCCATGATGAAGGGCAGAACTTGGTCGGTAGAAATTTAAACAGACTGCATTATCAGACCAGGCGTTATTTCAATATCAGCGTTTAGTTTAGGAAATATAGCAATAGCGGAGTTGGGAGAAGTAGTTATAGCATGTACAGTAAGTATAAACAGTTCGCTGTACTGTACAGTGAATATAAATATTTGAATGTACGATGGCAAAACATCAGACATACAGTACGTAGCTCACATATCTTTAAAAATAAATAAATAAATAAATAAATAAAAATAAAGAAGACATTCTGAGGAGTGAGTGGAAAGTGCATATTATAATGAATATTTTTAACTCTCAGTTGACATTGAGAGAGAAAGCCATGCATCGGGGAACCGGTGACTGTTTTTGCGTTACCTTCTGCTATTGGCGTTGTTGGTTAGTAACGAATGAAAGGGGTAGGACGCGGAATCAAATGTCAAAAAACGATAGGGAAATAATAGTAACTGGTTGTATTTCGATCGAGCTCGGCGTGCTGATTCACCAGTGGGGTGTTTCACAAAGTTTACAATCTTTGGAAATTGTGAACTCTGTTTGTAAACTTCTGTTTCACAATCTTTGTTTGTAAAGGTGGACTGTACAAAGGAAATCAAATCTTTACGAATGAAATTTTGCGCTCTTTACAAGTGATATGTTAGTTTCACAACGAAGGAGTAATTTTACAAACGTGTAAACTAAACTTTACTAGTGAAGTTAGCACATTTTCTACAGTAGCCCTGTTGAAATAGCTTCTAATTGTGAATGAAAAAAATAAACACATATGTATAAAATCAATTTTATAGTAACAGGGTACCATTAAGAATTACACTGAAGCAGTTGTGATGTTATTGAGTAGTTCTAGCGACTCAGACGAAGATTTTGCATTTAGGCCTAACGTAGAATTTTCCGGCCACGTTCGTATCATTGTACGAATATTAATGAAAGGTTTCGAATGAATCCCGCGCTATACTTCAGAATACCGCGTTAGTTCTTATATACGAGGAACGTATTTAATAAATACTCGCACTTAAAGAAGAAAAACTTTGCACCGAAAACCAATCACTTAATAATGCAATGTCGGCATTACTTACGCAGTATTCTGAAGTCGTTCCGAATCCCATTTCGCTGTAATCTCTCCTACAAGATATGGGACATCACATGCAACATCTGAAAGGGAAAAGTGGTGCCCTAACCTCAAAGCGAGAACTGCATTGGTTGCATAGTAGCTCTCAGTTCCCTGCGTTAGCAGATAAGAACGGAATTTATAAGATTACAGTGTGCAAAAGTTCACACATGGTAGTTGATGTTGTTACAAGATTGAAAAAACTCGAGGCGGGTTATTGATCACCGAATGTGCTTACTCGGGCAAAGGATTTTTATGCTCCTCCTGCTGGGTTCCCTAATGTTGGCGAGGTTATGGATGAAACAATAAAATATACTGATGGACCAGCAGAGAGCGAAGTTGATTTTAATGGATGGACATGTTAGCTGCTCTATCAACTGCATATAACTACGTGGGTCAAATCCATTATTTATCAATTATTTGAATGAATTTCGCGCTAACTTTCGTCAGTTAAGTCGTAGGCTAATTAATGCATTGGTATGCTCGACCAATTGCATGCCGCGAAACTCCGTTGTCGCCGATGTAGCAAAATCTAAATAAAATATATATAAAAAAATATAAACATGTCCATCGATAGTTCTAAAATTACAGCTACTTTACCTCTGATCCTTAGTGATTTTTGTAAACTGTCGTTGGCGATTTTGTTCAACCAATTATGCGTATTTGTAAGTTTGTTTCGCCGATTTTGTAAAGTTCGTTAAAACATACAAGTGAATAAGATTGCATTGTGAAACACAGTTAACAAGCATATGTAATATTTCCGTTGTTAATTGTATATTGTTAATTTGTAATTTGTTAGCGTTGTGAAACATGCCCCCATTTACCTTTAGAGGTAATATCTACATTAATATTTAGTTAAAATTTAAAGAAATTTTAAACGAATGGAAGCTGCATTTTAATTCACCCCAAATTACTATGTTCCCTTTCAGATTATCAGCTGTTGTTGTTGTTGTTGTTGTATTGTAAGTTCTCACTTATTGTTAGCTAGCCGTACCCGTTCGCTCCGCTCCACCTGTTAGAAATAAATATAAAGTAATTACATAATTAAAATAGGACGTCTGATCCAGGG
The DNA here is from genome assembly GCF_040183065.1 of Periplaneta americana. NCBI lineage: Eukaryota > Metazoa > Arthropoda > Insecta > Blattodea > Blattidae > Periplaneta > Periplaneta americana. The sequence continues at coordinate 68,214,893 of NC_091126.1, read as the reverse complement.
AACAACTTTTACAACAGCGCAAGATAATCTGCTTCGCATATTACCCAATTTTTTTTTAGCACTGCATTTATTGCATATATATTTTATGTATTTTAACACGATTCAATTGAGCATAGTTAAAATATGAATTATTAAAATAATGGATTGCCAAGCTAAAGTACTATTACTGCATACTAAATCAATACACTCTCGTTGTTCGTTAATTCTCTGAGATTAAAATGCGTGTACATAAATATTATTTTAAGAAATACAGAAAACGAATGTACAAAATAGCCTATCAAATTTTCTGTGCATAAGAAGCTATTTTAATCTTACCTGTCCTCGATTTACTCAGACGTTACTGTAATAACATTATAGCATTATGTCCATCTAGAGAAACTACAGTTTCCAATGGTGAAATAATAACTAATTATACAAATCAGTTAATTTACGAGCTTGTGATATTACTTCATACAAACACAGAAACATTCCCTGTAGGCTATGTTTAATAGCTTTCGATTGTTTGTTGATGTCCAAGGCCCCTGTTTCGATTGTTGTTGTCCAAGGCCCCTTATAGACGAAGTCATTTGTTCTTAATTCATTGCACCGTCTTAGATAGCGTTATTTTAATTTTAAAACTCATTTATCTCATTAAATATCAGTCCTATCAAAATGTTGTAAAAAAATAAAACTTAACGGAAATCATTTTTAAAGGAACATCTGTTATGTAACATTTTTTCTCAAATATCAATAATAAGCGAGATATTTCGATTTATTTAATTCAGGCCCCCTTATAACTCCCCTTTTAAATAATGTATTTCGAATGCCATATAGCCTAAAATCTAAGTTACAACAAACTTAATTTATATTCCAGTTTTCATATAAATCGGTTCAGCCATTATCGCGTGAAAAGGTAACAAACATACAGACAGACATACAAACAAAAATTTCAAAAATGCGATTTTCGGTTTCAGGGTGGTTAATTATATATGTTAGGACCAATTACTTTTGGAAAATCGAAACTTACCAGAAAAATTTCGGCTACAGATTTATTATTAGTATAGATAGTACGAGATACGACCGCAATTTTGTACGACTAGTGTAATGAAGGAATGCAAAAAATTATTTTGGAACTTTGCAATGTTAGTCTATCATTAAAATAAAATTAAATCTTAATTCGTCCCTTTTGCAGGAGTCTTCTTCATCCAGTATGTTGTTGGCTGATATGGAGGAGGAGGGGGGGGGGACATGCTCTAAAGGGATTAAATTTGCTTAGCAAATCGATATGGTGACTAACGCTTGCAATGCGTCATAGCTATAATTGTACTGCGCGGTAATTTCAGAGTAATAAGAGTTCAGTTCAGGGATCTGCTAATTTCTTCATATTGTGTTCGGCAATGGAATAGTACCGCAGTAGCATTAAGAGGTTTTTATAATTTGAACTGATATGTGCAGGTATATTGACCCCCCCCCCCTCCCACCGCTGGCCGACGCGGACTGCAATGACAACAGTAAGCCACACGTCATACGTAAGCCTTTCTTCTTCTTCATCTTTGCTCGCCTGGCAAATACAGTCTTGGATTTCACATATTCAATTTTTCACAGTCCCAACTCCCTTGCATGGACGTGTTTTCACGTACCTTTAAAGTTTCTCCTCTCATTCATTCAGTCTATTCGCAAGCCTGAGGGTTTTCCGTGGTTTTCCCTAAGGAGCTAAGACAAATGTAGGGATGAGCCCAGAAAGAAAAGGGCATTCACTTCCTTAGACCCTGGTAACTGCTCTTTTTAGAGGAAGGAGGAGGAGAAAGAAACCCCCCCACCCCCACCGACGTGGACTGCAATGACAACAGTAAGCAACACGTTATATGTAAAGCCTTTATTATTATTATTATTATTATTATTATTATTATTTACAATGGGACTAAAGGTGGTGTAGATACACTATGTCAAATGTGCCACAATCTTTCCTGCAATAGAAAGACGAGGCGCTGGCCACTAGCAATATTTTACAACATGCTAAATATTGCAAGTATAAATTCATGGATAATTTATAGTTAGAAGAACTCAGAAAACAATATCAAGAAAACAATTCATTTTCCAATTGTGTGAAGAGCTGACAAAACCGTGGATGCAGCACCGCTTTGCACGTCCTACTTTACACCGATCTCTGCGGGCAACAATTGAAGAACATCTGAACATTGCTGTGCAACAACAATGCCAGGTAATGCAGCCAGATGGTGAACGTACTGTTTGCTATAAATGTCCTGCAAAGAAGAGGAGAATGATGACAACATTTTGTGGACTTTGCAAAAAGGGGTTCTGCAGAGAACATCGCGCTGTTGTTTGCACTAATTGTAAATAGGACAATAACATGAACGTAAAGACTTTATGACAAACTTAAAATTAAATGAACACTAATGGCTACGAAAAGTGTAAAAGTTGTTAAATGTGTGATATTGAGTTGATTTCAGTTAATTAAAATGTGAGTAGTAAAAATTACGAATGCTTACCTTTAACATGAGTACAGTGATGATTACCTGTCTAGGGTTAAGTAGTCGCGTGGTGAGTTTAGGAATTCCCAGACCACCTCTAAGATTGTTTAAAATAAAGGTATTGTAATCGTACGTTTCTGTCTTTTGTCAATAGTAACGTTGACCTTTCTTTTTCGAGAAAACAAAATCTGTTGTACAGTTAAAGGTACTGAAATAGTAAGAAATTTTCTGAAATCCCCACGCGTTTGCAAGTGTAAGTCTCTGTTGTAACCTGTTGATTTACGAGAGACTGCGTGTGCTTCCGTACAGTGTTTCTAAAATGTGCAGTAACGAGTCAGAAATCATTGGAATGTAGTGTAGGTGTGTTTGTTATAACCGGGAATCAATCCGCAGTACTTGACCAATCAACTACGGGAAATATCAGAAAAATTGGCAGGAGTTAGCAAGAAAAACAAAGGTAAAATATCACGTGAACGAGCACCGATACCGAGCACTATGTACAATATACCCTAGAGAAAAAGACAAGAAAACAAAAGTCAACCGCTGCAAGTGTTACGAAGTGGTGTGTGAAACATATAATGAAGAATGTCTGCGGGAAGCGCATCTAGTGAGATAAAGGGTGAAATGGAGGATTCTGCTAAAAATAAAGAAAGGAAGAAAAATGTTTACAGTTAATACAAGTATTGTTTTCTCTTGTGGGTTTATGTTTAGTATAATAGATGTGTGTGTGTGTGTGTGTGTGTGTGTGTTTCATTAAAAATTAGCATATCCTTAATGAATACATCCTAAGTGGTATAAATGAAATTGTATAAACTGCAGGGAATCTTAAAATATGAAAATTGCGATAGTTGTTTTCTTTACAGTCCGACCTTTTTTAATAAACTAGTGTGAGATATGAAGTTTTGCACATTTAAGGGTTGTTAACATGAATGTAAGGAATATATATTATGATATGATATGATATGATTCTCAAATACTCTGTCCTGCTGACCCTTCACATTTCTGTATTCGGGCGAGTGTGTATTCTTCTTCTTCTTCTTCTTCTTCTTCTTATTATTATTATTACTATTACTATAATTATTATTATTATTATTATTATTATTATTATTATTATTATTATTATTATTGTGTGAAGAGTTGTATCGGAAGTGCTTTATAGACTAAATTAATAATTTCTATCTTAACTGAAATATTTACATTATATTTCACACAGTATAGTTACAGGTAGCATAAATTCAGATAATGGTTTTTATATGGGAATCTACTTCTTGTGTTTAGAGGCTACATTTATACAGAGTTAATAATTTCTCCCCTATGTAACATATTTCCATGAAATTTTATACGCATCTATGCAAAAACGAATTATGCTCGTGTAATTAGGGAATTAGGGAAAAATTAGTGTTTCTGATAATTTTTAATGTTTTAATAGAAATTATGCTCCTAAAAGATGACTAGCCTGCCATATTTTTCGCAGTTGGTAACAAAATGCTAGATTCATGGATATACTCCATAATTTAGTTGTTCATTATATGTTCAAGAAGTGTTGAATTTTTCTTGGAGAAATTAAGCTCCTTCATCCAGACTCTGAAAAGTGGCTGCTGTCGAATTCGTAAAGCGCCACCAAGAGATGAATATAACATCTAAGTTTGCAGGATGTAGCAGCTAAATTTTAAGCCGTATAGAGTTTAATATTTGATTAATGTGTGGGTAGAAGAATTGAAAGTTAACTCAGGTTTACTTGTAATGCACAGCCTGTTAAATATGTCGTAAAAAAAAAAAAAAAAAAAAAAACTAGTTGCACAAATCTCAGTAAACGTGCCAATTAAATGAATGCTAACGTATTATAGATTGCTTTTCGCGTATTAAATGAAAGTACACATCTTGTCCTATGACCTCCATAAGGGAAGGTTTAACAATATAAAACAGCCACTGACCCCACGAACAAAAATCAACTGAAGAGCGTGACTTAAAAAAAAAAAAAAAAAAAAAAAAAAAAAAAAAAAAAAAAAAAAAAAAAAACTCATGTTTTGTCCCACCTCTTACTGATATTGATGTTTTGTATGTTGTTGTGCACAATGCCTAGCTTTTGTTTAAGCCTAGATATTACTTAAACTTCGGTTATGATGAAGTTGATTTTCTTACATAGTTTTGCGTTCTGGACAACTGTGCGCCGGCATCTCTCGGAACATCCGAGATCAGGTCCCTATCCCCTCCACCGCAAAGTCAAATAGCGTCTGTCACTTGATTTTGAATATTAAACAAACATACCATCACGGCATTTCCGTTATGGCATCTGGTGTCATCAATAAGCTACAAATAAAGGAAAGAAAGAAAGAAAGAAAGAAAGAAAGAAAGAAAGAAAGAAAGAAAGAAAGAAAGTAGCACAGTCACTGTCCTGAACAAGGTACGCAAGTATTATTTTAATTAATGCGTATCGCCTACCAGCCGCCGAAACTATTCGACAGGAGAGTGAATATCCTACACGGTCCTGTAAAAATGTTCTGAATACACTAAATGACGTGTAATTTTTTTTCTATTATTAGGACAATTGAACGTGTCATTGCTCCTGCGGGTTGCTTTGTTTCACACCACAGAGAATTCAGGTTCTCTACCCCCCGGGATTCTAGAGATAAGAGAGCGATGAGGTTAAAGGAGTAGGCGTTTGTTCGTGTTTTTGTTTTTACTTTAGAAAAATTGCGAAACGTGACGCAATAGCGATAAGTTTTATGAACAAGTTTGCTGAATCGACCAATTGAAGGTAATTTATATTTTGCTAAAGAAGAGAGGAGATTAATGAAATCAGTTATTGTAATAATCGTAGTAGATTGAAGGAATTGTTTGTATTCAAACTCCTTTTGTGAAATAAGCTGCTCGGATGCTTATCAGGGTGACGGTTATAAATGTTATCGTAATACCCACCCGAGGTCACAAAGGTCACAGTCTTCCGCTTGTCCTTTCCTAAGCAGACCACGTCTGTACTATCGAAAATAATGAGTCACAGTTATAGTTTCGTGAAAGTAAAAAATGTTAGATAGGAGACAAGTAGCTACTCTTATACAATCATAATCACATTTTGTATCCAATATAGTATAAACGAGCTACATGTAAGTACTGTGTAAAGTTTCATTAAAACAATATATTATATATGAGACAAGTCACTAATTTTTGTCAAAACGCATCGTCTATAAAGGGGTAGTTTCTCCTCTTATACAGTAGTGACTATAGTGCGAAGTTTCATGGAAATATGTCACATTTTTAGTCCAGCTAGATTTGCTTTCTGGACCACTTTGAGCCTTGGCGCTTGTGATCGGTCGGACGGAGGATCACTCGTCCCGGCGGCGTTAACCCTTAATTTGGTAAATATATATAATGTGCAATATTATAGAACTGTGAAATTTTTTTTTAATTTTCCTAAGAAACTTTGTTATCCATCGTTCTATTAAAAAATTGTTTATTAACCTATAGGATACATTGCGATATTTGTCAAACAGGCTGTGGGAAAATGCTGATACGGTGAGGAATGGAAAGGGAGAAACCATTTATATTATTGAGGTGACCTTGAACTGAGGGTAGTAGGAACGAGACCTGGAGTACGGTACAACCGGCTCTTCCGAGAAATAACTAGTGGCCCTGAAAAGGGCCTTTTTGCGGGCAGGAGTACCTTTGTTAATTCAAGCCCTCTCGCCGCGGATGCGCCTAGCCAGCTGAATATCCTTGGGCATAATGGTCACGCGCTTGGCGTGGATGGCGCAAAGGTTGGTATCCTCGAAGAGACCGACGAGGTATGCCTCGCTTGCCTCCTGCAAGGCCATTACGGCTGAGCTCTGGAAACGGAGGTCGGTTTTGAAATCCTGAGCGATTTCACGCACCAAGCGCTGGAAAGGCAGCTTGCGGATGAGGAGCTCGGTGCTCTTCTGGTAACGACGGATCTCGCGAAGAGCAACTGTACCAGGTCGGTATCGATGGGGTTTCTTCACGCCTCCAGTAGCCGGTGCGCTCTTCCTAGCGGCCTTCGTTGCCAGCTGCTTTCGTGGAGCCTTGCCTCCCGTGGACTTACGCGCAGTTTGCTTCGTACGTGCCATCGCTTACTCCTTCGTCCTCGCAACCCAAGTTGACGCAATACAGTCGCGCCCGCTGCCCCCAAGAGGGGTATTTATGTCTTCGCCCGTTGAGAAGCCACGCCCCTTCCGTAATGTGATTGGTCCGCGGGTTTTAGTATATAAACCAAAAAATGACCCGCCGTCGAGATCACTTTTAACCTTCGTCACACGAGCAACATGACTGGACGCGGCAAGGGAGGCAAGGGTCTTGGCAAAGGTGGAGCGAAGCGCCACAGGAAGGTTCTCCGAGATAATATTCAGGGCATCACGAAGCCGGCCATTCGTCGTCTCGCCCGACGTGGAGGCGTAAAGCGTATCTCCGGCCTCATCTACGAGGAGACGAGAGGTGTTCTCAAGGTCTTTCTGGAGAACGTAATCCGTGACGCTGTAACATACACCGAGCACGCGAAGCGGAAGACAGTCACGGCCATGGACGTGGTATACGCCTTGAAGAGGCAGGGGAGGACTCTCTACGGGTTCGGCGGTTAGACTGCCTACACACGTCTGCTGCCGAATCCGTCGGCAAAACGGCCCTTTTCAGGGCCATAAAATCCGTCTAAAAAGGGCAGTAGTTGTCGAGATTAATTTAATTCACCTTTACTGTGTGACCACTAGCTCAACAGGCCAGTGCGGAAAACAGAACTTATTTCGTAGGGGCACTTCAGTATCAGCAAAAGACGTTGTAAGAAATGCCTCTCCGTTTTTCAAATGGGTCTGACCCCAACGCTTGGTATATCAAGTGGAAAGACCGGATTCCTCTGTGAAGCCTTGCTCCTCGGATTATGTTACCTGTTACTGTAAACTTCTGTAAGTCAATAATCACTGTCCGAAGAATTGGTGGGTAATATGACAACGCAGGTAGGCAATGCTCACCAGACCGTAACAAGGAACCGAGGGGATTGACACATACTGAACATCACATCACCACGTTTTTGCAATGCCAACTTTTAGGTCATAGGAATCCAGTGTGGTAAACACTGGGGAGAAGAGGTACACATCGCATGTCAGAACACAGGACTTCGTCCTGTCAGACAACTTCCACGTATAGCTTGCGTCATTTCGGTTCGAACGAAACGACAGAGAGAGGGGAAATTCGAACGCAAATTGTCAAAGCCTTCGATTCCTACGAGAAGGTCATGTCATCATCTCAGTATTGGGGTTCCTGCGCGTGCGGCCAATATGTGCACCAACAAACAAACGCATTAGGAACTCTATTATAACGCCGTAAGTTGTTCACCAGTTATCGATTTCTTATTCAAAATTAGTTTCATTCGTAGTATGTAGTAAAGTAAACTAGTATATTCAAACGTATATGTCTAAAACCACGATGGGCACCAAAGAAGGGGACTTGTGATTATTTTCACGATAATCTCCATTACTCTAATATGATAGAAATATATTACATAAATTTCGAAGCCAACTATGTACCTTGGCATCATCATCTAATTTAACTCGTATTGTGTTAAATTATATAATAATAATGAAACCTTTCTATATGCATCAGTATAATGTGTTATCACACAATAGCCTAGTAAATGTACAACGGTTTCAAGTACTTCAGTGCGAACCTGGGACAACGACATCGTTCAGAGCACAAAATTACAGAATGATGATATTAAATCAGCCCACCGGTATAGAGAGAGAGAGAAAGTTGACACGCGTAATGAAATTACATTACGAAGCCGTGAGAGAGGATTAACAATACTGGCTATTTCTGACTTTTGTGAGGTTAGTGGGGCCCTTAAAAGGGCCGTTTTACGGAGAAGGGGCTTAAGCCTTCTTCTCGGTTTTCTTCGGGAGGAGAACCGCCTGGATGTTGGGCAACACACCACCCTGGGCGATGGTGACGCCGGACAGGAGTTTGTTCAGCTCCTCGTCGTTGCGAATGGCGAGCTGTAAGTGACGAGGAATGATCCTAGTCTTCTTGTTGTCACGAGCTGCGTTGCCAGCCAACTCGAGAACTTCGGCCGCCAGGTACTCCATCACCGCGGCCAGGTAGACTGGCGCACCGGCACCAACTCGCTCTGCGTAATTGCCCTTACGCAAAAGACGGTGGATACGGCCTACCGGGAACTGCAACCCAGCACGGCTGGATCGAGACTTTGACTTTCCCTTCACCTTGCCTCCCTTTCCACGACCCGACATGATGCTACTCCTACTTGCAGCTGTTTAACTACAAGAACGACGCCTCGCCCAAAATGATGCAGGGCCCGATGTCAGAGTTGATTGCTGGCAGAGCCAGCGGTCGTTTTAGGGTCTTACATTACAATGCCCTCTTCGACCGTGAGTGCTTGTGAGTGCAGTGTTATTAGAATGTTGGATATTTAGGGCTTTTATGAGATTGAGATTGAGACGTGGAAAGAAGACAGGTGGGTAGAAAGTAAGAAAGAAGATTTAAGAAGCAGATTTTAAGTTTTGATTTGTTGTTATTTGAGGAGTGACCATGAACTGTTTGTGATGTAAATTATTTACTGGGCTTGCGTGAATTTTGAATGTATTTATTTATTGTTTAGTTATTCAACGATAGCTATCATGCATCACTAAGCAGTGGTGAGGGCAGTCACAATTTGTTTATATTGTTGTTATCCTTGTGTTTGTGCGTTGGCATTTTGACTTCAGCTATCCAGCAGTCGGAGAGATGTTCGCTGGTACGTTATGTTGTGGGTGGGGTATTTGATTTCGATTTCCTCTCGTTGTAGATGAAAGTGGATTATTAATTGTATGTGTCGGGTTCTGGTCTATGACATGTATGTGCATTCCTCAACGATGGCATTCTTTTGGGGTATTTATGGGAGACAGAGCGCGAATGAGCCGACTCCGGGAGACGAGGGGTGTTGTAGAGAGGGAGAGAGAGGGGGAGAGTTTAATGGTTATTTTGTGGATTGAAGTGATCTTGATAGGCTTGTAGGAGTTTTTCAATGGTTGTGTTCTTGTTGGTGTGTGGAGGATTGTTAAACATATGTTGTGTGTATGAGCGACGTAGTGCGAAGTGTGTGTATTTAGTGACTGTTCGGATTAGGTGTGTGGAGAGTGGTTTCGTTTTGGTGTGGATGTATACTGTGTCGTTTCTGGTATGTTTGGGTAGTCGAAATATCTGGCGCAATAATTTCCTTTCACGGGACTCAAATTTCTTTTGTGTTGAGGGTGAAGATTGCAATAGAAAGTAGGAGGAGTAGGTGCACTGGGATCGAACCAGTGCTTTATATAGGTGTAGTAATGTGTTGGCGTGGCAGCCTTGTCGTCTAATGCCGCTTAGGTAGCTTACTGCTTTAGTAGCTTTGTTGTATTTGTCCCATATTGTTTGCGCTATTGTAGTCCAAGAGAGTTTTGATGTGAGTGGAATGCCTAGATATGTTACTTTGTGTTGGAGTGGTATTAATGCTTGTCCGATTGTAATGTGTTGTCTGTTTGTGATTCGTGATTTTAAAGAGGGGCGGAAGACACAGGTTTGGGTTTTTTCGGTGTTGATGGTAATTCTCCAGGTGTTGGCCCACTCAGTGTACTGTCTCAGGGCGTTGTCTATTAGTACCCTGGCGGATCGTAAGCGGGGATGGGTGGCCCAGAAAGCAACATCGTCAGCAAACTGTGCCAGGCCCACTTGATTGTTGTTGGGTTGAGGGATGTCAGATACATATATGTTATAGAGCAGGGGGGAAATCACGCTGCCCTGGGGAACTCCTGCTTCGATTTGGAAGGTGCGGGACAGATCTTGTCTGCCAAGACGGACCTGGCCAGATCGGTTATTCAGGAAGCTGGAGATCCAGCGTGTTATTTCGTGCGGAAATTGCATGTTTGTTAATTTATATCGCAAGGCGTCCAGCCATACTGTGTCAAAGGCTCGTCTGGCGTCGAGCGCTACCATGATTGAGTAATGTCGTTTAGAGTAGGCCTCCTCAATGGGGGTAAGTACCCGTATCAGCTGATCCGTCGGCTGGACTCCCGGTCTGAAGCCCGCCTGAGAATCGGGAATCATATTTCGGTCGCGCAGGTAAACCTGCAAGCGTGAAACGAGTACTTTCTCCATTAACTTGGCAATAGTCGGGGTGAGGCTTATGGGTCGGTAGTTTGCGGGGTCTGAGGCGTCTTTACCAGGTTTTGGAAATAGAAGTATGTGTGAATGTCTCCAGCGTGTCGGAGCGTGTCCAAGTTTCAAAGAGAGGGTGAAAAGACCAGCAAGAAAATTAAGGGCTGTCGGCGGGAGTTGTTTAAGTGTTTGGTATGTGATACCATCAGGTCCTGGTGCTGAGTTCTTGCATGTTTGGAGGGCAAGTGAGATGTCTAGTATGGTGATGTCATCAATGATGGGGTCGTCGGTTGATCGTGGTGCTGGTGCTGGGAGTGGATTATAGAGGATATGATGGTTATTGATATGATCTGTGATGAAATGGTAATGATCTTGGTCGAAATCTGGATGTATAGGTGTAGTGTGCGTGTTGGATAGAAACTGTCGGAAGACTTCCAGTTTGCCTGGTGTGTCAATAATCGTTTGTTGTCTGTTGCGTAATGGGTGGGAAGTATATTGGTACTTGCCCCTAATACGCTTTATGGTTTCCCAGAATCGCTTGGGAGCGTTTAGTCTGTCTTTGTCGACTTTCTGAATGAATTTGTCCCATCGTCGCGTCTCGTATCTCTGTATAGCGTCTTTGACATCTTCTTGTAGTGAGCGGTAGAGGCGTCTGTCTTCATCTTCATGGGTGCGCATGTAGAGTCTGTGTGCTGCTCTTTTTGTCTTTATGATTTTTAAGATGTCTGGAGGTAGTGCACGGCGACGGTCAGTGGTATATCGTTTTTGTGGTATTGAGTCTTGAATAGCTTCATTAAGCACCTGTACAAACAAAGTCTCTGCGGTGTCTAAGTCTTCGTGTTTCGTGATTGGAAAATGAGGGAGTGATTTAGATATGTAATCTTTGAATTTCTGCCAATCAGCGTTACGATAATCTCGCATGTATATAGCTTCGTTTACGGGTTGAGAGCGGTAAAAGGGGCAGGCAAGTTTAATTTGTATGGGTGCGTGATCTGAATTTAGAGGGGGAAGGACTAGAGTATTGATGAGTCGGTTGTGTAATCTGGGAGAGATGAATATTTTATCAGGAGTTGTAAATTGTTGAGTAGGAGTTGGTAGGCGTGTGGGGGCAGGGAGTGGAACTTGTACTAGGTTGAGACTGGGTAAGAGCGTCACTAGGTGGTTGCCTTTGGTGTTCCGATTGTTATCATGGAGGAAGGGGTGGTGGGCGTTGATATCTGTGGTGATTATGACATTTGGAAGGGTGTGAAGGTAACGCAGGAGTGTGGATGGGAGTGGATTGGCTGGCGGAGAGTAGAAAGAAGCCACATGCATGCGAGAATTTCCTATGTGGATTTGAATTATTACACATTCTTGGTCGTCGAGGTGAAGGGGTAGGGGAATTTGAGTTGTTGTCAAGTTTTTGTTAGTCATAATCATAACTCCTCCTCCTATCGTAGGTCTGTCGCGTCGATATATAGTGAAGTCTCTCATAGTAAAGCGGTCTTTGTCTCGAAGGTGGGTTTCATTTAAACATATGATTTCGGGTTTTTGCTCTTGGATGAGGTGAGTGAGTTCCGTTCTGTTGTTATACAGGTGTCTAATATTGCAATGAATTATCGTGATGTCATGTCGAAGTAGGATGGACGCCATTATAGTGGTATTAGGTTGTTGGTGAGAGGCTGTTTGTGGTGTCAAGGTGCCGTGAATTTCCTGAGGGGCAGGGTAGGGATTGGTAATCCGCCAGGGCTCGTTCTATTGCGCCACCTATCATAGTTTGGACTTTCTGGACTATGGGCGTGATTATTACATCTATATTGTTTCCATAAGGTGCAACGCTAACTTTTCTATTTATGGTCTTTTTGGCTGTGGCATTTATAGTGGCTGTGGTATTTTCGAGTCGTGAGGGTGGGGTCGTGTTTATTGTTGTGGCTGTGATAAATTGTGTTAAATTGTTAATGGCTTGATTGATTTTTTCGTCAATGTATTTTTCAATGCGGGTTATGTGGATGGCGATACGTTCATCTATAAAGTTGGCGATTTGTTGGGGGGTGGGTAGATCATTTCTGTCGGTTTTTTGTGGTGTTGCCAAGATCTGAGCAAATGTGTGGGGTTTGGGACTGTTGGTGGTTTCGTTTGGTATGTTGGATATGTCGCTGTCGACGGAGTTGAGGGTTGGGAAATTGATTGTGTTAAGAGACGGGGGCTCGACGGTAACCTTCACTTTTACGCCAACGTCAATAATCGACAGCGGACCAATCGTAAAGTCACAAACGTTTGCGCTGTTTCTATTGGCTCGCACTGGGAAGGCAGTACGGCATTGTCCCTGCGACTTAAATATTTTTCTCCCTCCGGGCTCATCATCAGACGAGCACCATGCCCCCCAAAGCTTCCGGAAAGGCTGCCAAGAAGGCCGGCAAGGCCCAGAAGAATATTTCGAAGGGCGATAAGAAGAAGAAGCGCAAGAGGAAGGAGAGCTACGCCATTTACATCTACAAGGTTCTGAAACAAGTTCACCCAGACACGGGAATCAGTTCAAAGGCTATGAGCATCATGAACAGCTTCGTTAACGACATCTTCGAGCGCATCGCCGCGGAAGCTTCGCGGCTCGCGCATTACAACAAGCGGTCGACCATCACCAGTCGGGAGATCCAGACAGCCGTCCGTCTCCTGCTACCCGGTGAGCTGGCCAAGCACGCCGTCAGTGAAGGGACCAAGGCCGTCACAAAATACACTAGTTCCAAGTAAGCGGGAGTGCTTGCTAGGGAATCAGCAACCGGCCCTTTTAAGGGCCACAAGTTATTCATAACAGAGTAGATGAATGAAGAACAACAGCGTTTCCCACCGAGTGAAAATTTAAATAATCACCCCGATAACACTTCTAGGATAGATAATACATTATAGGCAGTCCATGGGAGACTTGGATCCACGAGGCAAATTCGTTTCCTTAATAGTTTCGTACGACTTATATGAGAGCGCGGTGTCATTCCTACTCACTTGGCAGCATTAATTGTTGAGGGAAAACAACTTAGAAGGTAACTTGTCGACCGCGGTCATAATCCTTCCGCAGGCCACTACTGAGAATCTGTGGACATACGGGTAATCTATCTTTATTGAAACTCGGGTTCATAACATACGACTGATACTTTATATATCTGTCACGTAATCCATCAAGAGACAAATGTCCCCCCCCCCCCTAGTCAGTAGCGAGCTTCAGTCCATTCGTAGTAGCCGCCGGTGCAAGAAGTGAATTGAAGTTTGTGTGAAGTTCCGTAGTATGGCATGAAAATGATGTCGAAAATCCGACTACAGTTCCACAACCATGTGGTTGAAAGGAGGCTCCGCTGTTGAACAACAATCCACCTGTGGCTTAACTTAGAATGCCGACTAGCTGTTTTATTAATCCCGTGTCAATCCAGCAGTGTGTGACGTTGAAACGTAACCAAACTGCCGTTGATAGATAGATTTATCATCTATCCCAATGACATCCAACGAGCTTGGTAATTTAGGTACAGAGTCTAAGCAGGCAGTTTACGTGTGTGTGTGAGCGAGTGCAGGTTTTATCGAGTGCACCCCAATCCCATCGTCCTCAAGTGCCTACAGATTACGCAGTTTCATCGGCAACGGCCATACCATGTTGAAAATACCGGTTCTCGTCCGATCACCGAAGTCAAGCAACATTGGGCGTGGTCAGTACTTGGATGGGTGACCGCTTGGGAACACCACGTGCCGTTGGCGATTTTTTTTTTTACGTCACTATTTCCAGCGTGTTCTAATAAGACTTATGGGATATTATGTTCCCTTCCCTATTCCAGCTATAGCTTGGATGATGACGCCGCTGCATAATTGTAGAGTAATTGATAATTCTTAAGTACTTGCAGCTCCGTATTGAAACTTATGACTGGTAGCATATTCATATGAGACGGTTCACTTCTCTGCGTTTTCTCGAAGAAGGGAATATGTATTCAGGGGATTGTGAACGTACCTCGCGCTCTCCCTAGAAGTTAGAGACATTTTAGGTAAAGAATGTAATATACTGTACATATATGGCTAATTAAAATCCCATTAGTTACTACATTTCAGTGGGTAGTACAAATTCCATAATGAAAATATCTCTGTCCTAGTAGTTGTATCCTTTAAAGAAGCTCGTTGTTTTCCCATGATGAAGGGCAGAACTTGGTCGGTAGAAATTTAAACAGACTGCATTATCAGACCAGGCGTTATTTCAATATCAGCGTTTAGTTTAGGAAATATAGCAATAGCGGAGTTGGGAGAAGTAGTTATAGCATGTACAGTAAGTATAAACAGTTCGCTGTACTGTACAGTGAATATAAATATTTGAATGTACGATGGCAAAACATCAGACATACAGTACGTAGCTCACATATCTTTAAAAATAAATAAATAAATAAATAAATAAAAATAAAGAAGACATTCTGAGGAGTGAGTGGAAAGTGCATATTATAATGAATATTTTTAACTCTCAGTTGACATTGAGAGAGAAAGCCATGCATCGGGGAACCGGTGACTGTTTTTGCGTTACCTTCTGCTATTGGCGTTGTTGGTTAGTAACGAATGAAAGGGGTAGGACGCGGAATCAAATGTCAAAAAACGATAGGGAAATAATAGTAACTGGTTGTATTTCGATCGAGCTCGGCGTGCTGATTCACCAGTGGGGTGTTTCACAAAGTTTACAATCTTTGGAAATTGTGAACTCTGTTTGTAAACTTCTGTTTCACAATCTTTGTTTGTAAAGGTGGACTGTACAAAGGAAATCAAATCTTTACGAATGAAATTTTGCGCTCTTTACAAGTGATATGTTTGTTTCACAACGAAGGAGTAATTTTACAAACGTGTAAACTAAACTTTACTAGTGAAGTTAGCACATTTTCTACAGTAGCCCTGTTGAAATAGCTTCTAATTGTGAATGAAAAAAATAAACACATATGTATAAAATCAATTTTATAGTAACAGGGTACCATTAAGAATTACACTGAAGCAGTTGTGATGTTATTGAGTAGTTCTAGCGACTCAGACGAAGATTTTGCATTTAGGCCTAACGTAGAATTTTCCGGCCACGTTCGTATCATTGTACGAATATTAATGAAAGGTTTCGAATGAATCCCGCGCTATACTTCAGAATACCGCGTTAGTTCTTATATACGAGGAACGTATTTAATAAATACTCGCACTTAAAGAAGAAAAACTTTGCACCGAAAACCAATCACTTAATAATGCAATGTCGGCATTACTTACGCAGTATTCTGAAGTCGTTCCGAATCCCATTTCGCTGTAATCTCTCCTACAAGATATGGGACATCACATGCAACATCTGAAAGGGAAAAGTGGTGCCCTAACCTCAAAGCGAGAACTGCATTGGTTGCATAGTAGCTCTCAGTTCCCTGCGTTAGCAGATAAGAACGGAATTTATAAGATTACAGTGTGCAAAAGTTCACACATGGTAGTTGATGTTGTTACAAGATTGAAAAAACTCGAGGCGGGTTATTGATCACCGAATGTGCTTACTCGGGCAAAGGATTTTTATGCTCCTCCTGCTGGGTTCCCTAATGTTGGCGAGGTTATGGATGAAACAATAAAATATACTGATGGACCAGCAGAGAGCGAAGTTGATTTTAATGGATGGACATGTTAGCTGCTCTATCAACTGCATATAACTACGTGGGTCAAATCCATTATTTATCAATTATTTGAATGAATTTCGCGCTAACTTTCGTCAGTTAAGTCGTAGGCTAATTAATGCATTGGTATGCTCGACCAATTGCATGCCGCGAAACTCCGTTGTCGCCGATGTAGCAAAATCTAAATAAAATATATATAAAAAAATATAAACATGTCCATCGATAGTTCTAAAATTACAGCTACTTTACCTCTGATCCTTAGTGATTTTTGTAAACTGTCGTTGGCGATTTTGTTCAACCAATTATGCGTATTTGTAAGTTTGTTTCGCCGATTTTGTAAAGTTCGTTAAAACATACAAGTGAATAAGATTGCATTGTGAAACACAGTTAACAAGCATATGTAATATTTCCGTTGTTAATTGTATATTGTTAATTTGTAATTTGTTAGCGTTGTGAAACATGCCCCCATTTACCTTTAGAGGTAATATCTACATTAATATTTAGTTAAAATTTAAAGAAATTTTAAACGAATGGAAGCTGCATTTTAATTCACCCCAAATTACTATGTTCCCTTTCAGATTATCAGCTGTTGTTGTTGTTGTTGTTGTATTGTAAGTTCTCACTTATTGTTAGCTAGCCGTACCCGTTCGCTCCGCTCCACCTGTTAGAAATAAATATAAAGTAATTACATAATTAAAATAGGACGTCTGATCCAGGGAACAACTTTTACAACAGCGCAAGATAATCTGCTTCGCATATTACCCAATTTTTTTTTAGCACTGCATTTATTGCATATATATTTTATGTATTTTAACACGATTCAATTGAGCATAGTTAAAATATGAATTATTAAAATAATGGATTGCCAAGCTAAAGTACTATTACTGCATACTAAATCAATACACTCTCGTTGTTCGTTAATTCTCTGAGATTAAAATGCGTGTACATAAATATTATTTTAAGAAATACAGAAAACGAATGTACAAAATAGCCTATCAAATTTTCTGTGCATAAGAAGCTATTTTAATCTTACCTGTCCTCGATTTACTCAGACGTTACTGTAATAACATTATAGCATTATGTCCATCTAGAGAAACTACAGTTTCCAATGGTGAAATAATAACTAATTATACAAATCAGTTAATTTACGAGCTTGTGATATTACTTCATACAAACACAGAAACATTCCCTGTAGGCTATGTTTAATAGCTTTCGATTGTTTGTTGATGTCCAAGGCCCCTGTTTCGATTGTTGTTGTCCAAGGCCCCTTATAGACGAAGTCATTTGTTCTTAATTCATTGCACCGTCTTAGATAGCGTTATTTTAATTTTAAAACTCATTTATCTCATTAAATATCAGTCCTATCAAAATGTTGTAAAAAAATAAAACTTAACGGAAATCATTTTTAAAGGAACATCTGTTATGTAACATTTTTTCTCAAATATCAATAATAAGCGAGATATTTCGATTTATTTAATTCAGGCCCCCTTATAACTCCCCTTTTAAATAATGTATTTCGAATGCCATATAGCCTAAAATCTAAGTTACAACAAACTTAATTTATATTCCAGTTTTCATATAAATCGGTTCAGCCATTATCGCGTGAAAAGGTAACAAACATACAGACAGACATACAAACAAAAATTTCAAAAATGCGATTTTCGGTTTCAGGGTGGTTAATTATATATGTTAGGACCAATTACTTTTGGAAAATCGAAACTTACCAGAAAAATTTCGGCTACAGATTTATTATTAGTATAGATAGTACGAGATACGACCGCAATTTTGTACGACTAGTGTAATGAAGGAATGCAAAAAATTATTTTGGAACTTTGCAATGTTAGTCTATCATTAAAATAAAATTAAATCTTAATTCGTCCCTTTTGCAGGAGTCTTCTTCATCCAGTATGTTGTTGGCTGATATGGAGGAGGAGGGGGGGGGGACATGCTCTAAAGGGATTAAATTTGCTTAGCAAATCGATATGGTGACTAACGCTTGCAATGCGTCATAGCTATAATTGTACTGCGCGGTAATTTCAGAGTAATAAGAGTTCAGTTCAGGGATCTGCTAATTTCTTCATATTGTGTTCGGCAATGGAATAGTACCGCAGTAGCATTAAGAGGTTTTTATAATTTGAACTGATATGTGCAGGTATATTGACCCCCCCCCCCTCCCACCGCTGGCCGACGCGGACTGCAATGACAACAGTAAGCCACACGTCATACGTAAGCCTTTCTTCTTCTTCATCTTTGCTCGCCTGGCAAATACAGTCTTGGATTTCACATATTCAATTTTTCACAGTCCCAACTCCCTTGCATGGACGTGTTTTCACGTACCTTTAAAGTTTCTCCTCTCATTCATTCAGTCTATTCGCAAGCCTGAGGGTTTTCCGTGGTTTTCCCTAAGGAGCTAAGACAAATGTAGGGATGAGCCCAGAAAGAAAAGGGCATTCACTTCCTTAGACCCTGGTAACTGCTCTTTTTAGAGGAAGGAGGAGGAGAAAGAAACCCCCCCACCCCCACCGACGTGGACTGCAATGACAACAGTAAGCAACACGTTATATGTAAAGCCTTTATTATTATTATTATTATTATTATTATTATTATTTACAATGGGACTAAAGGTGGTGTAGATACACTATGTCAAATGTGCCACAATCTTTCCTGCAATAGAAAGACGAGGCGCTGGCCACTAGCAATATTTTACAACATGCTAAATATTGCAAGTATAAATTCATGGATAATTTATAGTTAGAAGAACTCAGAAAACAATATCAAGAAAACAATTCATTTTCCAATTGTGTGAAGAGCTGACAAAACCGTGGATGCAGCACCGCTTTGCACGTCCTACTTTACACCGATCTCTGCGGGCAACAATTGAAGAACATCTGAACATTGCTGTGCAACAACAATGCCAGGTAATGCAGCCAGATGGTGAACGTACTGTTTGCTATAAATGTCCTGCAAAGAAGAGGAGAATGATGACAACATTTTGTGGACTTTGCAAAAAGGGGTTCTGCAGAGAACATCGCGCTGTTGTTTGCACTAATTGTAAATAGGACAATAACATGAACGTAAAGACTTTATGACAAACTTAAAATTAAATGAACACTAATGGCTACGAAAAGTGTAAAAGTTGTTAAATGTGTGATATTGAGTTGATTTCAGTTAATTAAAATGTGAGTAGTAAAAATTACGAATGCTTACCTTTAACATGAGTACAGTGATGATTACCTGTCTAGGGTTAAGTAGTCGCGTGGTGAGTTTAGGAATTCCCAGACCACCTCTAAGATTGTTTAAAATAAAGGTATTGTAATCGTACGTTTCTGTCTTTTGTCAATAGTAACGTTGACCTTTCTTTTTCGAGAAAACAAAATCTGTTGTACAGTTAAAGGTACTGAAATAGTAAGAAATTTTCTGAAATCCCCACGCGTTTGCAAGTGTAAGTCTCTGTTGTAACCTGTTGATTTACGAGAGACTGCGTGTGCTTCCGTACAGTGTTTCTAAAATGTGCAGTAACGAGTCAGAAATCATTGGAATGTAGTGTAGGTGTGTTTGTTATAACCGGGAATCAATCCGCAGTACTTGACCAATCAACTACGGGAAATATCAGAAAAATTGGCAGGAGTTAGCAAGAAAAACAAAGGTAAAATATCACGTGAACGAGCACCGATACCGAGCACTATGTACAATATACCCTAGA
Source organism: Periplaneta americana (assembly GCF_040183065.1). Lineage (NCBI taxonomy): Eukaryota > Metazoa > Arthropoda > Insecta > Blattodea > Blattidae > Periplaneta > Periplaneta americana. The sequence continues at coordinate 68,194,977 of NC_091126.1, read as the reverse complement.
GAAAAAGACAAGAAAACAAAAGTCAACCGCTGCAAGTGTTACGAAGTGGTGTGTGAAACATATAATGAAGAATGTCTGCGGGAAGCGCATCTAGTGAGATAAAGGGTGAAATGGAGGATTCTGCTAAAAATAAAGAAAGGAAGAAAAATGTTTACAGTTAATACAAGTATTGTTTTCTCTTGTGGGTTTATGTTTAGTATAATAGATGTGTGTGTGTGTGTGTGTGTGTGTGTGTGTTTCATTAAAAATTAGCATATCCTTAATGAATACATCCTAAGTGGTATAAATGAAATTGTATAAACTGCAGGGAATCTTAAAATATGAAAATTGCGATAGTTGTTTTCTTTACAGTCCGACCTTTTTTAATAAACTAGTGTGAGATATGAAGTTTTGCACATTTAAGGGTTGTTAACATGAATGTAAGGAATATATATTATGATATGATATGATATGATTCTCAAATACTCTGTCCTGCTGACCCTTCACATTTCTGTATTCGGGCGAGTGTGTATTCTTCTTCTTCTTCTTCTTCTTCTTCTTCTTATTATTATTATTACTATTACTATAATTATTATTATTATTATTATTATTATTATTATTATTATTATTGTGTGAAGAGTTGTATCGGAAGTGCTTTATAGACTAAATTAATAATTTCTATCTTAACTGAAATATTTACATTATATTTCACACAGTATAGTTACAGGTAGCATAAATTCAGATAATGGTTTTTATATGGGAATCTACTTCTTGTGTTTAGAGGCTACATTTATACAGAGTTAATAATTTCTCCCCTATGTAACATATTTCCATGAAATTTTATACGCATCTATGCAAAAACGAATTATGCTCGTGTAATTAGGGAATTAGGGAAAAATTAGTGTTTCTGATAATTTTTAATGTTTTAATAGAAATTATGCTCCTAAAAGATGACTAGCCTGCCATATTTTTCGCAGTTGGTAACAAAATGCTAGATTCATGGATATACTCCATAATTTAGTTGTTCATTATATGTTCAAGAAGTGTTGAATTTTTCTTGGAGAAATTAAGCTCCTTCATCCAGACTCTGAAAAGTGGCTGCTGTCGAATTCGTAAAGCGCCACCAAGAGATGAATATAACATCTAAGTTTGCAGGATGTAGCAGCTAAATTTTAAGCCGTATAGAGTTTAATATTTGATTAATGTGTGGGTAGAAGAATTGAAAGTTAACTCAGGTTTACTTGTAATGCACAGCCTGTTAAATATGTCGTAAAAAAAAAAAAAAAAAAAAAAACTAGTTGCACAAATCTCAGTAAACGTGCCAATTAAATGAATGCTAACGTATTATAGATTGCTTTTCGCGTATTAAATGAAAGTACACATCTTGTCCTATGACCTCCATAAGGGAAGGTTTAACAATATAAAACAGCCACTGACCCCACGAACAAAAATCAACTGAAGAGCGTGACTTAAAAAAAAAAAAAAAAAAAAAAAAAACTCATGTTTTGTCCCACCTCTTACTGATATTGATGTTTTGTATGTTGTTGTGCACAATGCCTAGCTTTTGTTTAAGCCTAGATATTACTTAAACTTCGGTTATGATGAAGTTGATTTTCTTACATAGTTTTGCGTTCTGGACAACTGTGCGCCGGCATCTCTCGGAACATCCGAGATCAGGTCCCTATCCCCTCCACCGCAAAGTCAAATAGCGTCTGTCACTTGATTTTGAATATTAAACAAACATACCATCACGGCATTTCCGTTATGGCATCTGGTGTCATCAATAAGCTACAAATAAAGGAAAGAAAGAAAGAAAGAAAGAAAGAAAGAAAGAAAGAAAGAAAGAAAGAAAGAAAGAAAGTAGCACAGTCACTGTCCTGAACAAGGTACGCAAGTATTATTTTAATTAATGCGTATCGCCTACCAGCCGCCGAAACTATTCGACAGGAGAGTGAATATCCTACACGGTCCTGTAAAAATGTTCTGAATACACTAAATGACGTGTAATTTTTTTTCTATTATTAGGACAATTGAACGTGTCATTGCTCCTGCGGGTTGCTTTGTTTCACACCACAGAGAATTCAGGTTCTCTACCCCCCGGGATTCTAGAGATAAGAGAGCGATGAGGTTAAAGGAGTAGGCGTTTGTTCGTGTTTTTGTTTTTACTTTAGAAAAATTGCGAAACGTGACGCAATAGCGATAAGTTTTATGAACAAGTTTGCTGAATCGACCAATTGAAGGTAATTTATATTTTGCTAAAGAAGAGAGGAGATTAATGAAATCAGTTATTGTAATAATCGTAGTAGATTGAAGGAATTGTTTGTATTCAAACTCCTTTTGTGAAATAAGCTGCTCGGATGCTTATCAGGGTGACGGTTATAAATGTTATCGTAATACCCACCCGAGGTCACAAAGGTCACAGTCTTCCGCTTGTCCTTTCCTAAGCAGACCACGTCTGTACTATCGAAAATAATGAGTCACAGTTATAGTTTCGTGAAAGTAAAAAATGTTAGATAGGAGACAAGTAGCTACTCTTATACAATCATAATCACATTTTGTATCCAATATAGTATAAACGAGCTACATGTAAGTACTGTGTAAAGTTTCATTAAAACAATATATTATATATGAGACAAGTCACTAATTTTTGTCAAAACGCATCGTCTATAAAGGGGTAGTTTCTCCTCTTATACAGTAGTGACTATAGTGCGAAGTTTCATGGAAATATGTCACATTTTTAGTCCAGCTAGATTTGCTTTCTGGACCACTTTGAGCCTTGGCGCTTGTGATCGGTCGGACGGAGGATCACTCGTCCCGGCGGCGTTAACCCTTAATTTGGTAAATATATATAATGTGCAATATTATAGAACTGTGAAATTTTTTTTTAATTTTCCTAAGAAACTTTGTTATCCATCGTTCTATTAAAAAATTGTTTATTAACCTATAGGATACATTGCGATATTTGTCAAACAGGCTGTGGGAAAATGCTGATACGGTGAGGAATGGAAAGGGAGAAACCATTTATATTATTGAGGTGACCTTGAACTGAGGGTAGTAGGAACGAGACCTGGAGTACGGTACAACCGGCTCTTCCGAGAAATAACTAGTGGCCCTGAAAAGGGCCTTTTTGCGGGCAGGAGTACCTTTGTTAATTCAAGCCCTCTCGCCGCGGATGCGCCTAGCCAGCTGAATATCCTTGGGCATAATGGTCACGCGCTTGGCGTGGATGGCGCAAAGGTTGGTATCCTCGAAGAGACCGACGAGGTATGCCTCGCTTGCCTCCTGCAAGGCCATTACGGCTGAGCTCTGGAAACGGAGGTCGGTTTTGAAATCCTGAGCGATTTCACGCACCAAGCGCTGGAAAGGCAGCTTGCGGATGAGGAGCTCGGTGCTCTTCTGGTAACGACGGATCTCGCGAAGAGCAACTGTACCAGGTCGGTATCGATGGGGTTTCTTCACGCCTCCAGTAGCCGGTGCGCTCTTCCTAGCGGCCTTCGTTGCCAGCTGCTTTCGTGGAGCCTTGCCTCCCGTGGACTTACGCGCAGTTTGCTTCGTACGTGCCATCGCTTACTCCTTCGTCCTCGCAACCCAAGTTGACGCAATACAGTCGCGCCCGCTGCCCCCAAGAGGGGTATTTATGTCTTCGCCCGTTGAGAAGCCACGCCCCTTCCGTAATGTGATTGGTCCGCGGGTTTTAGTATATAAACCAAAAAATGACCCGCCGTCGAGATCACTTTTAACCTTCGTCACACGAGCAACATGACTGGACGCGGCAAGGGAGGCAAGGGTCTTGGCAAAGGTGGAGCGAAGCGCCACAGGAAGGTTCTCCGAGATAATATTCAGGGCATCACGAAGCCGGCCATTCGTCGTCTCGCCCGACGTGGAGGCGTAAAGCGTATCTCCGGCCTCATCTACGAGGAGACGAGAGGTGTTCTCAAGGTCTTTCTGGAGAACGTAATCCGTGACGCTGTAACATACACCGAGCACGCGAAGCGGAAGACAGTCACGGCCATGGACGTGGTATACGCCTTGAAGAGGCAGGGGAGGACTCTCTACGGGTTCGGCGGTTAGACTGCCTACACACGTCTGCTGCCGAATCCGTCGGCAAAACGGCCCTTTTCAGGGCCATAAAATCCGTCTAAAAAGGGCAGTAGTTGTCGAGATTAATTTAATTCACCTTTACTGTGTGACCACTAGCTCAACAGGCCAGTGCGGAAAACAGAACTTATTTCGTAGGGGCACTTCAGTATCAGCAAAAGACGTTGTAAGAAATGCCTCTCCGTTTTTCAAATGGGTCTGACCCCAACGCTTGGTATATCAAGTGGAAAGACCGGATTCCTCTGTGAAGCCTTGCTCCTCGGATTATGTTACCTGTTACTGTAAACTTCTGTAAGTCAATAATCACTGTCCGAAGAATTGGTGGGTAATATGACAACGCAGGTAGGCAATGCTCACCAGACCGTAACAAGGAACCGAGGGGATTGACACATACTGAACATCACATCACCACGTTTTTGCAATGCCAACTTTTAGGTCATAGGAATCCAGTGTGGTAAACACTGGGGAGAAGAGGTACACATCGCATGTCAGAACACAGGACTTCGTCCTGTCAGACAACTTCCACGTATAGCTTGCGTCATTTCGGTTCGAACGAAACGACAGAGAGAGGGGAAATTCGAACGCAAATTGTCAAAGCCTTCGATTCCTACGAGAAGGTCATGTCATCATCTCAGTATTGGGGTTCCTGCGCGTGCGGCCAATATGTGCACCAACAAACAAACGCATTAGGAACTCTATTATAACGCCGTAAGTTGTTCACCAGTTATCGATTTCTTATTCAAAATTAGTTTCATTCGTAGTATGTAGTAAAGTAAACTAGTATATTCAAACGTATATGTCTAAAACCACGATGGGCACCAAAGAAGGGGACTTGTGATTATTTTCACGATAATCTCCATTACTCTAATATGATAGAAATATATTACATAAATTTCGAAGCCAACTATGTACCTTGGCATCATCATCTAATTTAACTCGTATTGTGTTAAATTATATAATAATAATGAAACCTTTCTATATGCATCAGTATAATGTGTTATCACACAATAGCCTAGTAAATGTACAACGGTTTCAAGTACTTCAGTGCGAACCTGGGACAACGACATCGTTCAGAGCACAAAATTACAGAATGATGATATTAAATCAGCCCACCGGTATAGAGAGAGAGAGAAAGTTGACACGCGTAATGAAATTACATTACGAAGCCGTGAGAGAGGATTAACAATACTGGCTATTTCTGACTTTTGTGAGGTTAGTGGGGCCCTTAAAAGGGCCGTTTTACGGAGAAGGGGCTTAAGCCTTCTTCTCGGTTTTCTTCGGGAGGAGAACCGCCTGGATGTTGGGCAACACACCACCCTGGGCGATGGTGACGCCGGACAGGAGTTTGTTCAGCTCCTCGTCGTTGCGAATGGCGAGCTGTAAGTGACGAGGAATGATCCTAGTCTTCTTGTTGTCACGAGCTGCGTTGCCAGCCAACTCGAGAACTTCGGCCGCCAGGTACTCCATCACCGCGGCCAGGTAGACTGGCGCACCGGCACCAACTCGCTCTGCGTAATTGCCCTTACGCAAAAGACGGTGGATACGGCCTACCGGGAACTGCAACCCAGCACGGCTGGATCGAGACTTTGACTTTCCCTTCACCTTGCCTCCCTTTCCACGACCCGACATGATGCTACTCCTACTTGCAGCTGTTTAACTACAAGAACGACGCCTCGCCCAAAATGATGCAGGGCCCGACGGTAACCTTCACTTTTACGCCAACGTCAATAATCGACAGCGGACCAATCGTAAAGTCACAAACGTTTGCGCTGTTTCTATTGGCTCGCACTGGGAAGGCAGTACGGCATTGTCCCTGCGACTTAAATATTTTTCTCCCTCCGGGCTCATCATCGATCATTCATCGATCAATGGCGGCATAGGTCGGACGGCGTGTTGTGGCCGCGTAGTTTTCACGCATTTTTATTCGTAATTTTCAATTGTGCAGTGTAAGATTAGAATTTAACTTGAATTATAGTGCCTTGTGAACATGTGTGAGTGTTAGCAAGACTGGAATATCAGTAATATTGTATCTATTCTCATATTTAATAACTTGTGTTTGGCTATAATGCTATCTCGGCCCCCTAGACTGAAGCGAATCAGTTGGTGATCAAGAAGACACTGGCGACCAAGTCGCTGCCTAGTGGATCGCCACGTACTGAGTGTTATCTAGGAAACTTTGCCGACTTGTCGCAGGAGTGAAACCTCCTAAGTGTGTTAACCTCTGTGCTCATCATTATTATTAAATTATTGTACACTAACTTTAAAGTGAGAAACCGTAACATTGAGTAACATTGAGTGTAGCTGATTACCAGGGAACATTTTAGACTTGCCGCGGAAGAGAGACCTGCTCAGTGTGTGTGAACTTCTGTGCTCATCCTCATTTTTGTTTTAAAATATTGTACGGTAACTCTCTTTTAACGAGAAACCGTAACATTGCATGTTGCTGTTCACTGGATGAACCCATAACGATAAACGCAGTGAGCCCCGCTCGACATATACAGTGTTGTAGGCGAGGAAATATCGACTAGTGCTGCACCAGTGTGATTGTACTGTACAGCAACAACCAGTGCATAGCATCGCGCGGGATAGTTTTCTGTGAGTTCCGTTCTGAGTTGTGCAAAAGCAAATACTAACGACATGGAGGAGAACGAAGAAAGTGGCCAACCTCCACCATCACCCCATCTAGACCAAGCCTCCACCTCAACCGACATATCAGCCAACGTGAAGCCTACATTTGCCACACCACAGCCGAAAAAGAAGCAGAAGCGGAAGAGACCAACCCAACTCAGCGACACCAAGCCAGTGAAAACAGGTATGTCTAGTGCTGACCAGACGACAGACTCTAACAGTGAAACTGATTCAGAGAACGTCATATCTACACTGCTCAATAGTTTTTCTCCAACTGAATCAGACAGAGGGCTCTTCATCAGGCGGGGAACGAAATCAGCATTTAGAGAATTGAAGCAACAAAATGACCTAACTTTCACTTCTCACCTTCTTTCGCAAACAGACCGGGTGGTAATTTTCAGCTCTAGAGAACAGCTCTCCAAATTCTCAGCTAAATTCAGCCCTCTATATTTTGGCCCTAAAGCTATATTTGAAGCTCTACCAAATTCAACCCTTACGGCACCTTGGCTTACGGCGTTGGACAGAACCCGCACTCCCAACCTGCCCCCTTCTCCAGTACCAGAAACCCCGCCAAACCCCAGCGAAAACGATTGGAAAACCGTAACCCATGCCAAAAGGAAACCTGTCCTGACTCCAGCTATCCCTCAAACATCCACCCACACCGATCCTGCCTCTTCTGAACAAAAATACACTGTAAAAATCCATAATCACTCATTAAACACCAACAACCCCTTTTTCATCAAAGACCTAATCACACAAAATCATCTACAGATCCCTACACCTAGATATTTCTGGGCATACACCACAAGAACTACCACTCTCCTTTTTCCTAACATACAGACCGCAGAAAAGTTCGTCCACGCCATACCCCCTGACTCTTTCGGCCCACATGCAAAATTGATTCTCATGCCAGCACACATGTCAGCCACTCAGCCACCCCCTCCCAAAGATATCAGCGTGGTCATAAAGTCTATTGAACACAGCATTTCTATGGACACTCTCAAACAAGAGTTACTCGACCAAGGCTACAAAGTCAAAAACGTAGCAAGGATCATTTCGGCACAGACCAGAACCGAAACCCAGTTAGTGAGAGCTTTCCTCGAAGACGTGGAAACTTCAGACGCCATGTTGAGAGGCGTGCTACTATGCGGAAAGTTCTACAGAGTCGAACCTTCGAAAGAATTCGTAAGACTACGCCCATGCTTACAATGCGCGCAATACGGACATGATAACAGTACCTGCAACAACATCCCTAAATGCCACAAATGTGGACAGAATCCTAATATCTGCAAGACAAAGCATACGACCAACGAGAAATACTGTGCCACTTGCGACAGCAAAGACCACTATACGGGACAAATAATATGCACCAAATACCCACGTAACCCGCAATCCCTACAACCTCTCGAAAACAAACCCCGCCATGTGGCAATCCTAGCCTCATCCCCCACCCCGCCCATCAAACCCTCACAAGCCTTCCCCGCTCTTATACCAACACCTTCACAAAGCCCCAACAACACAACATTCGCCTCAATCACAAGAGAGGGTACACCAAACATCACTACCAGCTCACCAGTGAAAACCTTAGCCATCCCAGAACCTCATCCCACTCCCACCCCAGAAGCACGCAAAGCCACGACATCCAAGAAAACAGACGACAGTATACCGGTCGACCTAGAGACAGTCAAGACAATAACCAAAAACCTAGAAAAATACATAGACGACAAGATCTCAGCCCTAGAAGACAAACTCATGACTTTCATAGTAGCACTCCTGGCGTCTGATGAAACTCCTGTCAAGAGGAAGGCTACACTCAAAACGGCTAATACTACAGCCAAAAAGATCCTCAAAAAACGTGTACTGCACAACTTCATCGATAAAAAACTGAGAGTGACCATAGAACCCATGAACTTCCCTCCCCAACATAAGACCCGCACGAATGATAACGCTTGTCGAGCTAATGACCGAAGCAACACCGATGTACGCCCGAGCTCCTCCACCACCAGGTAATGGGCCACCACGCACGACAGAGACATGACCTGACTATTATACACAGCAACATACGTAACCTTTACGGTAATCGCACCGAACTGGAGCACTTAATTTTGGAACGCGACCCGGACATAGTTAGCCTAAATGAAACCCATCTAGGTGTGAATGATAAATTTACAATGCGTGGATATCGTTTTATCCGTAAAGACAGAAATCGCCGAGGAGGGGGAGTTGCTTTACTCTGTCGCGACACACTTCCTATAACTGACGTCACGAACCCTCCACAATTCAACAACTTTGAACATGTCACTATCAAACTCGCCATACACAATTACCCCATATTCATCACCACACTCTACGTCCCACCAAACGCGCCATTCCCCACGCCACTCATCAACCATCTCAACACAAATCATAAATCCATAATACTCAGCGACCTGAATGCATCCAACATTGCACTTGGAGACAGAAGGACAAACGCAGCAGGGCGACAACTAGAACTTATTCTTCACCGCACCGACTTCAAACTAATACCTACAGCCCCAACTAGATATCCACAAACAGTCAACGATATCCACGCCACAACCCCAGACAGAATACTGACAACACCACCAATATTTAATAGAGTGCTCCAGGCCGAAATTCTTCCCCCACTGAACAGCGACCATTGCCCAATCGAACTAAAAATCACCACCCCCATTTGGAGCCCAACAGCCCCAATTACCCCTAGAAAAAGTTATAAATATCATCAATCGGATTGGGATACATTTACAGAATACTTTGACTTGAACCTCCCCCCTCCCTCAGAAATCAAATCGTTAGAAGACCTTGAAAATGCGGACGAAATACTGCTAAAAGTTACGTGTGACGCTAGAGACAAAGCGGTGCCGCGCACGAGAAATGACGGAACAATAAGAAGACGATTACCCCCGTATATCATCGACATTATCAAGACCAAGCGGCGAGCACACAGACTGTATATGAGAGACCACAGTGATGATAACAGAAGACTCTACCGAAAACTCCAACAGGACGTTCGGAATGCAATACAACACTACGAACAGACAAAATGGAGAAACATTATCAACCAGCTAAACTCTAATCACAAAGACAACCCTGGTAGGTTTTGGAAACTGATAAACAAGTTAAAGGGCAACACCTTCCCACAATATCCTCTCATAAACCAACATGAAGTCATATTCAACACAGAAGACAAACTGGAACACTTCCACCGCATCCTATCCCGAATACACACCGTCCCACACCATCCAGATTACAATGAACCACACTACAATGCAATCACCGCACAAATCGAGAACAACCCAGACATATTTAATCCCTTGCGCATACCTTACGAACCACAACCATTGGATCACCCCATCATAGCGCCCATAACGACACAAGAAATAGAACATGCCATTCACAAAACACGAAACACCGCAGCCGGCCCCGACAGCATTCACAATATACTCTTCAAAAATTATCCTCCCACAGCCTTAAACTACCTCGCTAACTTGTTTACAGCAAGTCTGTATATTGGCGCACTACCAGCCCGATGGAAGCTCGCACATATACTTATGTTTCCAAAACCTAACAAAGACGCCACTGACGCAAACAACTATCGACCAATCAGCCTGACCCAGACCATCTGCAAACTAATGGAAAGAATCATAAACAATAGACTACACCATTTCATTGAGGACAATGACATCATCCCAGACACACAAGCCGGATTCAGAAAAGGCATAGAAATCCCAGACCAAATCCTCAAAATCTTGACACCAATTGAATCCGGCTTTGAGAGACACATGACATCAACAGTGGTGACAATCGACACAACCAGAGCATTTGACTCCATTTGGCATGACGGACTACGATATAAGCTACACAACATCGGCCTTCCCCCACCCCTAACCCGCTGGCTATCAGATTTTATTCGTAACAGAACCGCCCACATAAAAATTAACAGCTCCCTATCCCAACCATTCCAAATTGAAGGCGGAGTCCCACAGGGCACAGTACTCTCCCCAATCCTTTTCAATATATATGTTTCTGACATCCCCATCCCACCCCGCGAAGGCGTACATATCGGACAATTTGCTGACGACATTATTATCACAGCCACAGCCCACGACATCAGATACACAAACAGCCATGTCAACGAAACACTACGGAACCTAAACGTCTGGCTAGACATGTGGCGCATGAGAATCAATCCTGCAAAGTCACAAACAATGATTCTAAAAAAGAGACGCTACCCCAAAAAACTCATGAGAGATCGTTATGCCATCCGCTGCAAAAACTCCATAATCCCATACACCAACCACATCACATACCTCGGCATCACCATATCAAACAAACTGAAACTACACCGTCACGTCATCAACATCAAATCACGCATCACAAACGCCATCAAACTCCTCTACAACGTCGCAGGCAACCAAGCAAAGCCAGGGTGCCGGCCACATACAACAGCTCTAATTTACAAATCAATTATCCGACCGTCACTTTTACACGCGTCCCAGCTGTTCTCCAGAGTATCTAACTCTCAACTTTCTCAATTAGAATCACTGGAACGTAGACTTCTACGCAAAACATTTCAACTGCCACGAAACACACAAAATAGAACAGTATACACCATCTCTAACATCAAACCCATCACCCTATATATACAACACAAAAACATAAAATACACACATAAAGCTATTAATAAAAATTTCACCTCTGTACTCTTCCAAACAATACCACCCGGTCAGCCCCACCTCACAGTCTCCCGTCTGATGAATGACCACCAAGAATACTTAGCAAGGCAGCACTAGACAACCACACACCAAACAACCTCTCCCCCGTGCTTTCTTCTTCAAGCAAAACTATCTATAACACAACAAAATCTAAGACCTGAAAAGGGTTATACAAAATCCCTAAAGCAGGTCCACGGCACAGATGTTCTGTGTCCAAATGTCGTCGTCGTCGTCGGGCTCATCATCAGACGAGCACCATGCCCCCCAAAGCTTCCGGAAAGGCTGCCAAGAAGGCCGGCAAGGCCCAGAAGAATATTTCGAAGGGCGATAAGAAGAAGAAGCGCAAGAGGAAGGAGAGCTACGCCATTTACATCTACAAGGTTCTGAAACAAGTTCACCCAGACACGGGAATCAGTTCAAAGGCTATGAGCATCATGAACAGCTTCGTTAACGACATCTTCGAGCGCATCGCCGCGGAAGCTTCGCGGCTCGCGCATTACAACAAGCGGTCGACCATCACCAGTCGGGAGATCCAGACAGCCGTCCGTCTCCTGCTACCCGGTGAGCTGGCCAAGCACGCCGTCAGTGAAGGGACCAAGGCCGTCACAAAATACACTAGTTCCAAGTAAGCGGGAGTGCTTGCTAGGGAATCAGCAACCGGCCCTTTTAAGGGCCACAAGTTATTCATAACAGAGTAGATGAATGAAGAACAACAGCGTTTCCCACCGAGTGAAAATTTAAATAATCACCCCGATAACACTTCTAGGATAGATAATACATTATAGGCAGTCCATGGGAGACTTGGATCCACGAGGCAAATTCGTTTCCTTAATAGTTTCGTACGACTTATATGAGAGCGCGGTGTCATTCCTACTCACTTGGCAGCATTAATTGTTGAGGGAAAACAACTTAGAAGGTAACTTGTCGACCGCGGTCATAATCCTTCCGCAGGCCACTACTGAGAATCTGTGGACATACGGGTAATCTATCTTTATTGAAACTCGGGTTCATAACATACGACTGATACTTTATATATCTGTCACGTAATCCATCAAGAGACAAATGTCCCCCCCCCCCTAGTCAGTAGCGAGCTTCAGTCCATTCGTAGTAGCCGCCGGTGCAAGAAGTGAATTGAAGTTTGTGTGAAGTTCCGTAGTATGGCATGAAAATGATGTCGAAAATCCGACTACAGTTCCACAACCATGTGGTTGAAAGGAGGCTCCGCTGTTGAACAACAATCCACCTGTGGCTTAACTTAGAATGCCGACTAGCTGTTTTATTAATCCCGTGTCAATCCAGCAGTGTGTGACGTTGAAACGTAACCAAACTGCCGTTGATAGATAGATTTATCATCTATCCCAATGACATCCAACGAGCTTGGTAATTTAGGTACAGAGTCTAAGCAGGCAGTTTACGTGTGTGTGTGAGCGAGTGCAGGTTTTATCGAGTGCACCCCAATCCCATCGTCCTCAAGTGCCTACAGATTACGCAGTTTCATCGGCAACGGCCATACCATGTTGAAAATACCGGTTCTCGTCCGATCACCGAAGTCAAGCAACATTGGGCGTGGTCAGTACTTGGATGGGTGACCGCTTGGGAACACCACGTGCCGTTGGCGATTTTTTTTTTTACGTCACTATTTCCAGCGTGTTCTAATAAGACTTATGGGATATTATGTTCCCTTCCCTATTCCAGCTATAGCTTGGATGATGACGCCGCTGCATAATTGTAGAGTAATTGATAATTCTTAAGTACTTGCAGCTCCGTATTGAAACTTATGACTGGTAGCATATTCATATGAGACGGTTCACTTCTCTGCGTTTTCTCGAAGAAGGGAATATGTATTCAGGGGATTGTGAACGTACCTCGCGCTCTCCCTAGAAGTTAGAGACATTTTAGGTAAAGAATGTAATATACTGTACATATATGGCTAATTAAAATCCCATTAGTTACTACATTTCAGTGGGTAGTACAAATTCCATAATGAAAATATCTCTGTCCTAGTAGTTGTATCCTTTAAAGAAGCTCGTTGTTTTCCCATGATGAAGGGCAGAACTTGGTCGGTAGAAATTTAAACAGACTGCATTATCAGACCAGGCGTTATTTCAATATCAGCGTTTAGTTTAGGAAATATAGCAATAGCGGAGTTGGGAGAAGTAGTTATAGCATGTACAGTAAGTATAAACAGTTCGCTGTACTGTACAGTGAATATAAATATTTGAATGTACGATGGCAAAACATCAGACATACAGTACGTAGCTCACATATCTTTAAAAATAAATAAATAAATAAATAAATAAAAATAAAGAAGACATTCTGAGGAGTGAGTGGAAAGTGCATATTATAATGAATATTTTTAACTCTCAGTTGACATTGAGAGAGAAAGCCATGCATCGGGGAACCGGTGACTGTTTTTGCGTTACCTTCTGCTATTGGCGTTGTTGGTTAGTAACGAATGAAAGGGGTAGGACGCGGAATCAAATGTCAAAAAACGATAGGGAAATAATAGTAACTGGTTGTATTTCGATCGAGCTCGGCGTGCTGATTCACCAGTGGGGTGTTTCACAAAGTTTACAATCTTTGGAAATTGTGAACTCTGTTTGTAAACTTCTGTTTCACAATCTTTGTTTGTAAAGGTGGACTGTACAAAGGAAATCAAATCTTTACGAATGAAATTTTGCGCTCTTTACAAGTGATATGTTTGTTTCACAACGAAGGAGTAATTTTACAAACGTGTAAACTAAACTTTACTAGTGAAGTTAGCACATTTTCTACAGTAGCCCTGTTGAAATAGCTTCTAATTGTGAATGAAAAAAATAAACACATATGTATAAAATCAATTTTATAGTAACAGGGTACCATTAAGAATTACACTGAAGCAGTTGTGATGTTATTGAGTAGTTCTAGCGACTCAGACGAAGATTTTGCATTTAGGCCTAACGTAGAATTTTCCGGCCACGTTCGTATCATTGTACGAATATTAATGAAAGGTTTCGAATGAATCCCGCGCTATACTTCAGAATACCGCGTTAGTTCTTATATACGAGGAACGTATTTAATAAATACTCGCACTTAAAGAAGAAAAACTTTGCACCGAAAACCAATCACTTAATAATGCAATGTCGGCATTACTTACGCAGTATTCTGAAGTCGTTCCGAATCCCATTTCGCTGTAATCTCTCCTACAAGATATGGGACATCACATGCAACATCTGAAAGGGAAAAGTGGTGCCCTAACCTCAAAGCGAGAACTGCATTGGTTGCATAGTAGCTCTCAGTTCCCTGCGTTAGCAGATAAGAACGGAATTTATAAGATTACAGTGTGCAAAAGTTCACACATGGTAGTTGATGTTGTTACAAGATTGAAAAAACTCGAGGCGGGTTATTGATCACCGAATGTGCTTACTCGGGCAAAGGATTTTTATGCTCCTCCTGCTGGGTTCCCTAATGTTGGCGAGGTTATGGATGAAACAATAAAATATACTGATGGACCAGCAGAGAGCGAAGTTGATTTTAATGGATGGACATGTTAGCTGCTCTATCAACTGCATATAACTACGTGGGTCAAATCCATTATTTATCAATTATTTGAATGAATTTCGCGCTAACTTTCGTCAGTTAAGTCGTAGGCTAATTAATGCATTGGTATGCTCGACCAATTGCATGCCGCGAAACTCCGTTGTCGCCGATGTAGCAAAATCTAAATAAAATATATATAAAAAAATATAAACATGTCCATCGATAGTTCTAAAATTACAGCTACTTTACCTCTGATCCTTAGTGATTTTTGTAAACTGTCGTTGGCGATTTTGTTCAACCAATTATGCGTATTTGTAAGTTTGTTTCGCCGATTTTGTAAAGTTCGTTAAAACATACAAGTGAATAAGATTGCATTGTGAAACACAGTTAACAAGCATATGTAATATTTCCGTTGTTAATTGTATATTGTTAATTTGTAATTTGTTAGCGTTGTGAAACATGCCCCCATTTACCTTTAGAGGTAATATCTACATTAATATTTAGTTAAAATTTAAAGAAATTTTAAACGAATGGAAGCTGCATTTTAATTCACCCCAAATTACTATGTTCCCTTTCAGATTATCAGCTGTTGTTGTTGTTGTTGTTGTATTGTAAGTTCTCACTTATTGTTAGCTAGCCGTACCCGTTCGCTCCGCTCCACCTGTTAGAAATAAATATAAAGTAATTACATAATTAAAATAGGACGTCTGATCCAGGGAACAACTTTTACAACAGCGCAAGATAATCTGCTTCGCATATTACCCAATTTTTTTTTAGCACTGCATTTATTGCATATATATTTTATGTATTTTAACACGATTCAATTGAGCATAGTTAAAATATGAATTATTAAAATAATGGATTGCCAAGCTAAAGTACTATTACTGCATACTAAATCAATACACTCTCGTTGTTCGTTAATTCTCTGAGATTAAAATGCGTGTACATAAATATTATTTTAAGAAATACAGAAAACGAATGTACAAAATAGCCTATCAAATTTTCTGTGCATAAGAAGCTATTTTAATCTTACCTGTCCTCGATTTACTCAGACGTTACTGTAATAACATTATAGCATTATGTCCATCTAGAGAAACTACAGTTTCCAATGGTGAAATAATAACTAATTATACAAATCAGTTAATTTACGAGCTTGTGATATTACTTCATACAAACACAGAAACATTCCCTGTAGGCTATGTTTAATAGCTTTCGATTGTTTGTTGATGTCCAAGGCCCCTGTTTCGATTGTTGTTGTCCAAGGCCCCTTATAGACGAAGTCATTTGTTCTTAATTCATTGCACCGTCTTAGATAGCGTTATTTTAATTTTAAAACTCATTTATCTCATTAAATATCAGTCCTATCAAAATGTTGTAAAAAAATAAAACTTAACGGAAATCATTTTTAAAGGAACATCTGTTATGTAACATTTTTTCTCAAATATCAATAATAAGCGAGATATTTCGATTTATTTAATTCAGGCCCCCTTATAACTCCCCTTTTAAATAATGTATTTCGAATGCCATATAGCCTAAAATCTAAGTTACAACAAACTTAATTTATATTCCAGTTTTCATATAAATCGGTTCAGCCATTATCGCGTGAAAAGGTAACAAACATACAGACAGACATACAAACAAAAATTTCAAAAATGCGATTTTCGGTTTCAGGGTGGTTAATTATATATGTTAGGACCAATTACTTTTGGAAAATCGAAACTTACCAGAAAAATTTCGGCTACAGATTTATTATTAGTATAGATAGTACGAGATACGACCGCAATTTTGTACGACTAGTGTAATGAAGGAATGCAAAAAATTATTTTGGAACTTTGCAATGTTAGTCTATCATTAAAATAAAATTAAATCTTAATTCGTCCCTTTTGCAGGAGTCTTCTTCATCCAGTATGTTGTTGGCTGATATGGAGGAGGAGGGGGGGGGGACATGCTCTAAAGGGATTAAATTTGCTTAGCAAATCGATATGGTGACTAACGCTTGCAATGCGTCATAGCTATAATTGTACTGCGCGGTAATTTCAGAGTAATAAGAGTTCAGTTCAGGGATCTGCTAATTTCTTCATATTGTGTTCGGCAATGGAATAGTACCGCAGTAGCATTAAGAGGTTTTTATAATTTGAACTGATATGTGCAGGTATATTGACCCCCCCCCCCTCCCACCGCTGGCCGACGCGGACTGCAATGACAACAGTAAGCCACACGTCATACGTAAGCCTTTCTTCTTCTTCATCTTTGCTCGCCTGGCAAATACAGTCTTGGATTTCACATATTCAATTTTTCACAGTCCCAACTCCCTTGCATGGACGTGTTTTCACGTACCTTTAAAGTTTCTCCTCTCATTCATTCAGTCTATTCGCAAGCCTGAGGGTTTTCCGTGGTTTTCCCTAAGGAGCTAAGACAAATGTAGGGATGAGCCCAGAAAGAAAAGGGCATTCACTTCCTTAGACCCTGGTAACTGCTCTTTTTAGAGGAAGGAGGAGGAGAAAGAAACCCCCCCACCCCCACCGACGTGGACTGCAATGACAACAGTAAGCAACACGTTATATGTAAAGCCTTTATTATTATTATTATTATTATTATTATTATTATTTACAATGGGACTAAAGGTGGTGTAGATACACTATGTCAAATGTGCCACAATCTTTCCTGCAATAGAAAGACGAGGCGCTGGCCACTAGCAATATTTTACAACATGCTAAATATTGCAAGTATAAATTCATGGATAATTTATAGTTAGAAGAACTCAGAAAACAATATCAAGAAAACAATTCATTTTCCAATTGTGTGAAGAGCTGACAAAACCGTGGATGCAGCACCGCTTTGCACGTCCTACTTTACACCGATCTCTGCGGGCAACAATTGAAGAACATCTGAACATTGCTGTGCAACAACAATGCCAGGTAATGCAGCCAGATGGTGAACGTACTGTTTGCTATAAATGTCCTGCAAAGAAGAGGAGAATGATGACAACATTTTGTGGACTTTGCAAAAAGGGGTTCTGCAGAGAACATCGCGCTGTTGTTTGCACTAATTGTAAATAGGACAATAACATGAACGTAAAGACTTTATGACAAACTTAAAATTAAATGAACACTAATGGCTACGAAAAGTGTAAAAGTTGTTAAATGTGTGATATTGAGTTGATTTCAGTTAATTAAAATGTGAGTAGTAAAAATTACGAATGCTTACCTTTAACATGAGTACAGTGATGATTACCTGTCTAGGGTTAAGTAGTCGCGTGGTGAGTTTAGGAATTCCCAGACCACCTCTAAGATTGTTTAAAATAAAGGTATTGTAATCGTACGTTTCTGTCTTTTGTCAATAGTAACGTTGACCTTTCTTTTTCGAGAAAACAAAATCTGTTGTACAGTTAAAGGTACTGAAATAGTAAGAAATTTTCTGAAATCCCCACGCGTTTGCAAGTGTAAGTCTCTGTTGTAACCTGTTGATTTACGAGAGACTGCGTGTGCTTCCGTACAGTGTTTCTAAAATGTGCAGTAACGAGTCAGAAATCATTGGAATGTAGTGTAGGTGTGTTTGTTATAACCGGGAATCAATCCGCAGTACTTGACCAATCAACTACGGGAAATATCAGAAAAATTGGCAGGAGTTAGCAAGAAAAACAAAGGTAAAATATCACGTGAACGAGCACCGATACCGAGCACTATGTACAATATACCCTAGAGAAAAAGACAAGAAAACAAAAGTCAACCGCTGCAAGTGTTACGAAGTGGTGTGTGAAACATATAATGAAGAATGTCTGCGGGAAGCGCATCTAGTGAGATAAAGGGTGAAATGGAGGATTCTGCTAAAAATAAAGAAAGGAAGAAAAATGTTTACAGTTAATACAAGTATTGTTTTCTCTTGTGGGTTTATGTTTAGTATAATAGATGTGTGTGTGTGTGTGTGTGTGTGTGTTTCATTAAAAATTAGCATATCCTTAATGAATACATCCTAAGTGGTATAAATGAAATTGTATAAACTGCAGGGAATCTTAAAATATGAAAATTGCGATAGTTGTTTTCTTTACAGTCCGACCTTTTTTAATAAACTAGTGTGAGATATGAAGTTTTGCACATTTAAGGGTTGTTAACATGAATGTAAGGAATATATATTATGATATGATATGATATGATTCTCAAATACTCTGTCCTGCTGACCCTTCACATTTCTGTATTCGGGCGAGTGTGTATTCTTCTTCTTCTTCTTCTTCTTCTTCTTCTTATTATTATTATTACTATTACTATAATTATTATTATTATTATTATTATTATTATTATTATTATTATTGTGTGAAGAGTTGTATCGGAAGTGCTTTATAGACTAAATTAATAATTTCTATCTTAACTGAAATATTTACATTATATTTCACACAGTATAGTTACAGGTAGCATAAATTCAGATAATGGTTTTTATATGGGAATCTACTTCTTGTGTTTAGAGGCTACATTTATACAGAGTTAATAATTTCTCCCCTATGTAACATATTTCCATGAAATTTTATACGCATCTATGCAAAAACGAATTATGCTCGTGTAATTAGGGAATTAGGGAAAAATTAGTGTTTCTGATAATTTTTAATGTTTTAATAGAAATTATGCTCCTAAAAGATGACTAGCCTGCCATATTTTTCGCAGTTGGTAACAAAATGCTAGATTCATGGATATACTCCATAATTTAGTTGTTCATTATATGTTCAAGAAGTGTTGAATTTTTCTTGGAGAAATTAAGCTCCTTCATCCAGACTCTGAAAAGTGGCTGCTGTCGAATTCGTAAAGCGCCACCAAGAGATGAATATAACATCTAAGTTTGCAGGATGTAGCAGCTAAATTTTAAGCCGTATAGAGTTTAATATTTGATTAATGTGTGGGTAGAAGAATTGAAAGTTAACTCAGGTTTACTTGTAATGCACAGCCTGTTAAATATGTCGTAAAAAAAAAAAAAAAAAAAAAAAACTAGTTGCACAAATCTCAGTAAACGTGCCAATTAAATGAATGCTAACGTATTATAGATTGCTTTTCGCGTATTAAATGAAAGTACACATCTTGTCCTATGACCTCCATAAGGGAAGGTTTAACAATATAAAACAGCCACTGACCCCACGAACAAAAATCAACTGAAGAGCGTGACTTAAAAAAAAAAAAAAAAAAAAAAAAAAAAAAAAAAAAAAAAAAAAAAAAAAAAACTCATGTTTTGTCCCACCTCTTACTGATATTGATGTTTTGTATGTTGTTGTGCACAATGCCTAGCTTTTGTTTAAGCCTAGATATTACTTAAACTTCGGTTATGATGAAGTTGATTTTCTTACATAGTTTTGCGTTCTGGACAACTGTGCGCCGGCATCTCTCGGAACATCCGAGATCAGGTCCCTATCCCCTCCACCGCAAAGTCAAATAGCGTCTGTCACTTGATTTTGAATATTAAACAAACATACCATCACGGCATTTCCGTTATGGCATCTGGTGTCATCAATAAGCTACAAATAAAGGAAAGAAAGAAAGAAAGAAAGAAAGAAAGAAAGAAAGAAAGAAAGAAAGAAAGAAAGTAGCACAGTCACTGTCCTGAACAAGGTACGCAAGTATTATTTTAATTAATGCGTATCGCCTACCAGCCGCCGAAACTATTCGACAGGAGAGTGAATATCCTACACGGTCCTGTAAAAATGTTCTGAATACACTAAATGACGTGTAATTTTTTTTCTATTATTAGGACAATTGAACGTGTCATTGCTCCTGCGGGTTGCTTTGTTTCACACCACAGAGAATTCAGGTTCTCTACCCCCCGGGATTCTAGAGATAAGAGAGCGATGAGGTTAAAGGAGTAGGCGTTTGTTCGTGTTTTTGTTTTTACTTTAGAAAAATTGCGAAACGTGACGCAATAGCGATAAGTTTTATGAACAAGTTTGCTGAATCGACCAATTGAAGGTAATTTATATTTTGCTAAAGAAGAGAGGAGATTAATGAAATCAGTTATTGTAATAATCGTAGTAGATTGAAGGAATTGTTTGTATTCAAACTCCTTTTGTGAAATAAGCTGCTCGGATGCTTATCAGGGTGACGGTTATAAATGTTATCGTAATACCCACCCGAGGTCACAAAGGTCACAGTCTTCCGCTTGTCCTTTCCTAAGCAGACCACGTCTGTACTATCGAAAATAATGAGTCACAGTTATAGTTTCGTGAAAGTAAAAAATGTTAGATAGGAGACAAGTAGCTACTCTTATACAATCATAATCACATTTTGTATCCAATATAGTATAAACGAGCTACATGTAAGTACTGTGTAAAGTTTCATTAAAACAATATATTATATATGAGACAAGTCACTAATTTTTGTCAAAACGCATCGTCTATAAAGGGGTAGTTTCTCCTCTTATACAGTAGTGACTATAGTGCGAAGTTTCATGGAAATATGTCACATTTTTAGTCCAGCTAGATTTGCTTTCTGGACCACTTTGAGCCTTGGCGCTTGTGATCGGTCGGACGGAGGATCACTCGTCCCGGCGGCGTTAACCCTTAATTTGGTAAATATATATAATGTGCAATATTATAGAACTGTGAAATTTTTTTTTAATTTTCCTAAGAAACTTTGTTATCCATCGTTCTATTAAAAAATTGTTTATTAACCTATAGGATACATTGCGATATTTGTCAAACAGGCTGTGGGAAAATGCTGATACGGTGAGGAATGGAAAGGGAGAAACCATTTATATTATTGAGGTGACCTTGAACTGAGGGTAGTAGGAACGAGACCTGGAGTACGGTACAACCGGCTCTTCCGAGAAATAACTAGTGGCCCTGAAAAGGGCCTTTTTGCGGGCAGGAGTACCTTTGTTAATTCAAGCCCTCTCGCCGCGGATGCGCCTAGCCAGCTGAATATCCTTGGGCATAATGGTCACGCGCTTGGCGTGGATGGCGCAAAGGTTGGTATCCTCGAAGAGACCGACGAGGTATGCCTCGCTTGCCTCCTGCAAGGCCATTACGGCTGAGCTCTGGAAACGGAGGTCGGTTTTGAAATCCTGAGCGATTTCACGCACCAAGCGCTGGAAAGGCAGCTTGCGGATGAGGAGCTCGGTGCTCTTCTGGTAACGACGGATCTCGCGAAGAGCAACTGTACCAGGTCGGTATCGATGGGGTTTCTTCACGCCTCCAGTAGCCGGTGCGCTCTTCCTAGCGGCCTTCGTTGCCAGCTGCTTTCGTGGAGCCTTGCCTCCCGTGGACTTACGCGCAGTTTGCTTCGTACGTGCCATCGCTTACTCCTTCGTCCTCGCAACCCAAGTTGACGCAATACAGTCGCGCCCGCTGCCCCCAAGAGGGGTATTTATGTCTTCGCCCGTTGAGAAGCCACGCCCCTTCCGTAATGTGATTGGTCCGCGGGTTTTAGTATATAAACCAAAAAATGACCCGCCGTCGAGAATGAACTTCTTTCTTGGACGTGAAAGGAGCAAGACGTGTCCTGAGAACTTCTGATTGGCGCACCGGCGAAAGGAGCTACAGCGGACAACCAACCAGATTCCTCAGTTCTACAGCAGCAAGCGAGCGCAGCAGCCAAGCAGCTCTCGGCCAGGGAGGCTCGAGGCGCCGAGCATCGTACTTCTGTCGGCCAGGCGGCGGACACCTACGTAATCGGCACTTCTTAAAGAGCAGCCTATTGGTTCCATTGCCGCACCGGCGCTCAGCGCGAAGAAAGCCGCGCAGCCTACGGAGGGCTGTGCGCACTAACTTCCCTAGGCCAGGCGGATCCCGGTCGGGGATTGGGTCCTCTCTCGAGGAGACCCCTAGCCGTCCTCGGCCCCTAGGCAGGCTTCCTGCTAGGGAGAGACTCTGTGCCTTCGTGCCGGAGTGACTGCCCAAAGGCAGGGCCTTCGGGCTAATTTGCTTTCCGCCCTCCACTCTTCTACTATTGCCCGGCCCTTGTGAGGGCTACGCAAATTTTCGTCCGGCCCTTATCAGGGCCAACGAAATTAGCGAACCAAACCGACGGTCCCCGGCGGGCTCCGCAACGCTTGTTGCGATCGGCTAACCGGGCTAGGCTTCGGCGACCGGTCGGGCGTAACTGCTGGGCTTCCACCCTTAGTGGGAAAGGGGCCTAGCAGGTTCTTGCACTGCGGACAGAGTGCCGCTTAGGTCTCCCCCCCCCCTGACAGGATCGAATCTGTAATTCGAATGGCTCCAGTTAAGAGCAACAAGGCCACGAGCCATCCTACTGCAGGTGGCGTACAGCGGTTGCTAGTTTGCACTAGCCAGACAGGGCCCACCACCTCCTACTTGCGCGTGTCGCGTCCCGCGCAGATTACTCCTCCGCCCAGACGTCGGAACCTGAGATCGGCTGGTCCTGTACGGACGCCGCCTGTCCCGGTCCCCGTTGCGGAGATCCTTGAGCTTCGTCCCCCTACCACCATCCCAGTCCCTTCAGGACTCCCGAGAAAGCCCACCCCTCCCAAGATAGCTCCCAAGGTCACTGAGGTGACACGTGTTGACTTGCCCGGTCCTAGCGGACTGAATAGCCGTGGTGTTACGGTCTTGGCTGATGAAGTGCCGTCGATTCCATCTGGGTCCGGCGCACTTCAGGTCATTAAGGCCAAAAAGAAGAAGAATAAGGGCTCAGCTAAGACTCAGCAGGGCGGCATTCCTTCCGCTAGTGAGCTCACCAAGGAAGAGAGATCGGCTCTCTCTACCTTGGAGCAATTGGAGGCGGCGACTCTTCAAGTCGTGACCGAGGAGGCAGCACCCCCCGCCGAACCTGAGGCCCCACAGGAGACGGCTGCTGCCCCTGAGGTAGATGAGGCAGTTCCCCGTCCCCCTTCCCCGGCTCGTACTCACGTGTCGGAGAGTGAGGACGAGGAAGTTGAAGTTGAGACTGCCCTCACTAGGCGACGTGGTGATATCCCACCTGTTATTATTACGCCAGCCTTCACTGGCTCGCTGGGCCGACTGAACTTAGAGTTCAAGGCACAATACGAACCGTTGGGCTTATGCTCGTACAGGGCGCGCGGCGGGACGGCCGTGAAAACTGTTTGCGAAAGGGATTACGCAAATCTTTGCAGGTTCCTGACCGAACGGGGAGTAGCGTACAACTTGCTGCGCCCCAAGAACGACAAGCCTCTGCGATTCGTTCTAAGAGGAATAGATATTCACACAGATGAGGAGGACATCCAGGGCGACCTGGAATTCCAAAGCATAATCGTCCGGCGAGTGACGAGGATGCACTCATCAAGGACAAAGGCCAAACTCCCAATGGTCATTGTCGATGTGGAGAATTCCCCCGAAACCCGGGATAGAATGAGAGCCTTGCGTCAGTGCTGCCTGATGAGGGTAACAGTTGAGGACTACGTCCCCAGCAAGCGCCCGCCTCAGTGCAGCAACTGCCAGTGGTACTACCACACGCAGGCTAGCTGCAAAGCGCAGCCTATGTGTCGAGCTTGTGCACGCCCCCATAAGACTAAAGATTGTCGCAAGCCGCACGATGTCCCCGCTACATGCGCACTCTGTACTGGCGCTCACACCGCCAATTATGGAGGGTGTCCCGTGGCACTACAGGTTAGAGATGCCACGGAAGGAACGAGCAGGGCTGCCCGACGGAGGAGGGCAGAGCTCGAGGAACAGCGGACGCTCCAATACGAGTGGCTCCGGCAGCAGCGTGTGGAGCGAGCTGCGAGGCAGCAGCAGCTGTTCCGAGAACAGCAGCCGCAGCCACAGGCTCGCGCCCCTGTGCAGGGGCCCCGTGCGGAGCGACGCACGGAACTCGGGCCGGTCCGCCAACAGCAGCAGCAAACGCAGCAGCAGCAGGCGACCATCCCTTCGCTTTTGGAAGTGCCCGTAGCCGCGCCTCTGTGGTCCACCGTGGCAGCGACAGCCCCCCAAACTGCTGCCAATAATGTAGGACCCCTTTCTCAGCGCCCTAAGCGCAACAGGGGCAGCAGAAAAGCCACCAAGGCTACCACGGTAGAGTCCATCTCCGCCCCTGTCCCACCGGCCCAGCAGGAAGCTATTGCAAGCACCTCGAAAGGCCCGACCGGTCAAGGCGCGACCTTGGACCAAGTTCAGCACTTTGCCGAGGCGTTGCAATTAGCAAACCCTAACCTCCCGCTCGCCCCAATCCTAGAAGGATTAACCAAAGTGATAGTTCTCCTTATGGAGAATCCTATGTCTGCCCTCCCGGAGATATTTAAGCTCCTAACCTCCCTCGTTTCTCTCAATGGCCAGACGAAGTGACGGAGTTGCTAGGATGTGTATATGGAACGCCAGGGGCCTTAGACATGATAGACATGAGTTCAGGGCTTTCCTAGACGCTAATAATATAGACGTAGCATTTATAACAGAAACGTTCCTGACACCCCAAGTAAATTTAAGATGCGCGGGGTTTAAAGTCTATAGACAAGATAGAGCAGGTAGAAGAGGCGGAGGTGTAGCGGTGTTCGTTCGTTCTACGATCGCGCACTGTGAGTATCTCCTTCCCCAGCTAGCGGCATTAGAGGCAGTGGCTATTAGAGCCTACATAGGCAGACTCCCCTTTCTGCTTATGGCTGCCTACAGTCCTCCGGGCATACTAGATGAACGCGATTTAGATATAGTGACAAGTCTATCCGATAGATTCGTAGTCGCCGGCGACCTCAATGCGAAGCACGCTAGCTGGAACTGTCAACGCCCCAATCGGCAGGGCGATAGGCTTTTTCTTAATTCTACAGGAAACGGATACGTCGTGATGGCCCCTAGGGAACCCACACACGTACCGGATGCTGCAAATCAACTGCCTGACATATTAGACATCGCTCTGGTGAAAGGTCTCACAACTAGAGCGAGACTAACAACCCTGGATGATCTTCCGTCCGACCACCTACCGGTGATAATGGAGATCATGCACCCAGTCGAACTCTCCCCAACCGCTGAGAAATTCAACTACAAGGCGGCAGACTGGGTGTTCTTTCAAGACCAGGTAGCCGCTACGCTTCCACCACTCCCCCCTGAAGTCACTCCGGCAGGGATAGATAGGTCAGTTAGCGACCTGACGGAGTGCATAAAGAAGGCAATGGTTGCTGCTATACCGAAACGGTCTTCACAACCGGGACGGATGCAGCTCCCAGCCTATATTAGAGATCTAAAGATCGCCCGCAATAGAGCAAGAACATTGTGGAAGCGTACTAGGTTAGATCAACATAGAATAGAAATGAACCGCTTGCGCAGGCGGATCAGTGAGGCGGTCCACGAGACGGTCGTGGATGCTTGGAAATCCAAGGTTGAGACGATGGACAGCAGAAACATGTCAGAAGTCTGGCGTGTATCTCGAGCTCTGTCCAATCCGTCTCAATCTATTCACCCATTAGTAGTCGGTCCAGATGTCACGGCCTTTACTCCTGAGGAGAAGGCTACCGCACTGGCAGACGTTCTAGAGACCACTTTTCAACCCGTGGAACAAAATTTAAACTTGCCCCATATCAGAGCTGTTGAGGAATCGGTTCGAGACCTCCTTAGCAGGGAGCCGGAAAATGGGATACGACCTACGAACACCCACGAGGTCGCCCATTTCATTCGTCGCCTCGGCCCTCATAAGGCCGCAGGAGCCGACGGTATCCAAGGAATTATATTGCAGCATCTCCCAAGGTCAGCTATGAAGCGCATAGCAGAGATAATTAATAACATCTTGGCTTCCGGTCACTATCCCATTCCCTGGAAAGAAGCTCACGTAGTTCTCTTTCCAAAGCCCGGAAAGGATAAGACGAATCCAAGCAACTATAGGCCTATTAGTCTCCTCAGTTGTCTCAGCAAACTGGCGGAGCGGGTCATACATAGACGCCTCACTGAAGTAGTATTGCCCCAAATCAGGAACGAGCAATTCGGTTTTCACCCTGGTCGTTCCACTACACTCCAGGCACTCCGCATGACGGAGGACATTACCTGGGCTATGAGCACGAAGCGTGTAGTAGCTGCAGCTTACCTGGACATCGAGCGAGCATTCGACAAGGTTTGGCATGAGGGACTCCTCGTTAAGTTACTGGGCATGGGAGTCCCAGATGGAATGATACGCCTCATTTCTAACTACCTCCGAGGCCGTACATTCAAAACCCGTGTAGGCACTAGTTTCTCCACCCCCCGTGAAATTCACGCAGGAGTCCCACAGGGTTCCATTATCGGGCCCATACTTTTCAATATATTCATTAATGACCTCCCGTTTCGCTATATCCACGGCAGAAGTAGTCATCTGTATATCTATGCAGACGACACTGCCCTCTTGGCGATGGGCAAAACCTATAGATTAGCGTCCCGTAGATTACAGTCGATCTTAGATCACCTCCAGCCGTGGTTCCACGACTGGAGAATCAAGGTCAATGTAGAGAAATGTCAGGCCATACTCTTTTCACTAAGAGCGAGGCTCGAAGACATACCACCACCACCCACACTTTTCGGACGAGAAATGCCGTGGATGAACCAAATTAAATATTTAGGGATCATTATGGACTCTCATCTCAACTTCCGAGATCACATCCAATCCCTTCTTCGTAAGGCCAACGGGCTGATAGTTAGACACTATCCCATTCTGGCGGCCTTAACTCCTGACAACCTGAGGGTAGGACTTACCATGTATAAGGCCCTCATTCGCTCTGTCATTACCTATGCCGCACCCGCATGGGGGTTTGCGGCAGTGTCCCATCTCCGTAAACTCCAAGTTGTCCAAAACCAGGTGATTCGACTCATTACCCATCTCCCCCGAGTCGCCTCGAGAAGAAAGTTCCATGATGAACTAGAGTTGCCAACCATAGACGAGTTCATTGCTCGACTGGCTAGGAACCTGTATGCGGAAGCTCGTGCTAACCCCAACCCGCTCATATCTGGCCTCGGCCAGTATGATCCTAGGTTACGGCGTAGACACCAGACAGGTCCATTAGCTATACTATTGAGACAGGAGGACAGGGAGGCTGGCGCTACTCCCAGGTTTTGGTAGCTACGACTCAACTCCATGAGACTCCTTGGATAGTGCAACCGCTGTAAAATGACCTTGTCTTAACTGGGCTAAACAAAATCCCTCCATAACCTTATCTACTTTTGTTGATCGATGGAAATCTAATAGAGCCAATTGGCTAGTATATATCCATCGATTCATAGAGTCATTCAACCTAAGAGCCAACTGGCTAGTCTCTGATATTGAGACAACTCATCCTGCCTAAGGTTTTTCCGTGGTTTTCCTAAGGCGCTAAGACAAATGTCGGGATGAGCCCTAAAAGAAATGGGCCACGGACCTGCTCTCATATCCCCATGAATCCCCCTAATTAACAATCACATCTCTCCCCCCTCTTCGCAATTGAGCCATCATATAGCCAAATGGCTGGTCTCGAAATTGAGACAAATCAACAAGGCTCATGACCTCCAACATAATAGCCAAATTGGCTAGTCTCTTATATGAGACAACTCATCCTGCCTAAGGTATTCCGTGGTTTTCCTCAGGCGTAAGACAAATGTCGGGATGAGCCCTATAAGAAATGGGCCACGGACCTATATGCCCTTCCCCATATATATTCCACCTTTCTTATAAATTATGTATGCCCTATTTCAGATAATATTAATAGTATATTAAACATACGAGGTCACTCAATAAGTCGCAAATTGAAAGGACAGGGACCTCTCAAATTGCAGTTTAGATTTCACGGCGCTTCTTCCGACGGCCTTCACCTGGTTTGTCATCGAACAACAGATGACGGCGTCTTGCCATCCAAACGGCACACACCAGCCAACTCCTCCTCGCCCCGTTCCGTGATCAATTGATCAGTCTCAGCCCCCCTCGCGTATGTGGTACCTAAGAGGTTACGTCCAATTTCGGCTTCCCCTTCAAAATTTTCTAGAGCTCCTTCAGGGGAGCAGCGTAACCCGGAGTGAGACTAGTGGCCAACAGGCTTGGAGCTCACATATTTAGTTTTGTACAGCCCCCAACCCCTTGCAAGGACGCGTTTTGCGTACCTTTTAAATTTTCCTCCCAATTCTCCTTCGATTTTTCGATTTTTTTTTTTTCGCCGTCGAGATCATCATCACATCATTCTGCCGACGGACGAGGTACAGAGACGTACAACAGAGGCTCCACTGCATCTCCGAGAACTTCGCGTCACAGCATCGCAGTTTGGCCTTGAGATGAGCACCAGCAGCGGCGGGCGCGGACCGCCGCGACAACCACCTGACGCAGCAGTCGTCACGGACGATCACGGCGGGCAACTTTTCATCGTTCCGACAACTACGAAGAAGGGAAAGAAGAAAAAGAAGACTCACACTACCACGACTGGGACTACACTCGACCAACCTACAACTGACTCCCATGAGACCACTACGCTACAGACTAAATTGACAACACTAGACCCGTGGACCGAACTAAAAAACTGGCCGTCTGAAAGAGCGAACCGATCAGTAATGGTCGAAGACGCTGACCCAGACTTACTAGCGACGCTCCAACCTCCTCATCGAGCCGACACATTGACACTTGGACCAAGAACGAGAGTGTTCACATTCTCGACACGACTCAAACTACAGAAAGCTACGAGACCCGACCCAAAGCAATTCGGGAAGAAAGCCCGCTACATTGCGCCACCGACCGCAACTCTACAAGGACCTTGGACGCTACCGACTGATCCTCCTGCACCATCCCGATCCGTGAAACCCGACCGGCCCTCAGAAGGTCCTTCCTCTGAACCCACCAGACCCGAAACCCCTCCACTGCAACACATTCAGGACTCGTACTTTTACACCACGAGTGAATCTGCCTCTTCTGAAGGTTCAAATGAATCCGAAGGAGAGGTAGACCAAGACTGGCAGAACGCCAAGTCACGGCGCAAGAAGAAGACTCGACCAACCGCGAGCGCCGTTTCGACCACGGCAGCCGAGAAGGTCACGCCCAGTCCACAACCTGCTCCCCAGAATTCCCTTGCACCCACACCACCACCAGACCGAGACACCACAGCCGCAAGTGAACGACTCAAGAGCAGAACGACTGTGAAAATCACTAGACACACGACTGACAACAATAACCCACTGTTCATCCAGAAGCTTATAAGACAGAACAACTTAAACATGGAAACTCCGAGACAATACTGGGCCTACTCTACAGGAACGACGACACTTACCTTCCCGACGATTGACGAGGCGGAACGATTTGTTAAAGCCATACCGGCCAGAACTTTTGGACCGTCCGCACAACTTTTCATCGTCCATACACCATCTCACCAAGGACAAAGACTTCCACGAAACCGAGAGATCAGTGTCGTCATGAAGAATGTCGGCACCCAGATCCCGGAGGACGAATTGTTGCAGATTCTACGGGAAAAGTTCCCTGGAATCAAGCGCATCTCTAGAATAACCTCCGCCCAGACTAACCAGCCGACGCAGATGGTTCGACTTATAGTACAAGACGTGACCACAGCCGACCAACTTCTATGTGGAATCAACATAGCCGGACGTAATTACAAAGTCGAGCCAGCCCACGAGACAGTATTCCACAGACCGTGTCAGAACTGCGCCCAGTATGGACATGACAAAACCGACTGCCGAAACGACAAGACGTGTTTCACTTGCGGAAAAAATCCCGTCCACTGCAAACACCCACCAGACAACCAAGTCAAGTTCTGCGCCAGCTGCAAGAGCGATACCCACTATACGGGCCAAGCACGCTGTCCAAACTACCCCCGACATAACCCAACCCAACAAACTCCAACCCACATCCCGGTTCAAACACCCCAACAGATCCCTCCACCAATTCCTAAACCCTCACAATCCAGTCCAATCCAACTTCCCGAACCAAGACCTGGAATATCGTACGCCAGTGCGGTAAACCCGACAACGACCGACACGACAGAACCAACAACGGAACCGACACAGACTAACACCGAACAAATCGTAGCAGCAGCTCTAAATTCTGCAATGCAGAAAATAGAAAGCTACATCGACCAACAGATCAACAGACTGCGAGATGAAATTGTGATGTTCACAATTTCACTCCTCACGACAGACGCCCAACCCAAGACAAGACGAACGACTTTAGCAACAGCTAACCAGACAGCAAGACGGCTCTTACGCAGACAAGTTGCTCACCACTTTGTGGGTAACAAACTACAACTATCACTAGCACCACTGAAACGTGACACGACCAACCACAGACAAGCAACCAACAGCGGCCCTTCATAGGGCCGCGCGACAAAAGTAAACCACAACCAACACAGACAACAGCTTCATCCAGCCACATAAATCTGCAAGATAACAGCATCCAAGGCCAACGCAGCAGCCTGGTGTGAGCGGAGAAGACGCTGACCCGTAGAGAGTCCAACGAGCGAAGCCTAGCCGGGACCACGCCTCAACTGTCGCTACAGACAAAACATCGTAACCTGAAGAGGGCATATGTAAGACCCTAAAACAGGTTGCCCTTTGGGCAAACAACTTTGAGCTTGAGCTTGAGCCGTCGAGATCACTTTTAACCTTCGTCACACGAGCAACATGACTGGACGCGGCAAGGGAGGCAAGGGTCTTGGCAAAGGTGGAGCGAAGCGCCACAGGAAGGTTCTCCGAGATAATATTCAGGGCATCACGAAGCCGGCCATTCGTCGTCTCGCCCGACGTGGAGGCGTAAAGCGTATCTCCGGCCTCATCTACGAGGAGACGAGAGGTGTTCTCAAGGTCTTTCTGGAGAACGTAATCCGTGACGCTGTAACATACACCGAGCACGCGAAGCGGAAGACAGTCACGGCCATGGACGTGGTATACGCCTTGAAGAGGCAGGGGAGGACTCTCTACGGGTTCGGCGGTTAGACTGCCTACACACGTCTGCTGCCGAATCCGTCGGCAAAACGGCCCTTTTCAGGGCCATAAAATCCGTCTAAAAAGGGCAGTAGTTGTCGAGATTAATTTAATTCACCTTTACTGTGTGACCACTAGCTCAACAGGCCAGTGCGGAAAACAGAACTTATTTCGTAGGGGCACTTCAGTATCAGCAAAAGACGTTGTAAGAAATGCCTCTCCGTTTTTCAAATGGGTCTGACCCCAACGCTTGGTATATCAAGTGGAAAGACCGGATTCCTCTGTGAAGCCTTGCTCCTCGGATTATGTTACCTGTTACTGTAAACTTCTGTAAGTCAATAATCACTGTCCGAAGAATTGGTGGGTAATATGACAACGCAGGTAGGCAATGCTCACCAGACCGTAACAAGGAACCGAGGGGATTGACACATACTGAACATCACATCACCACGTTTTTGCAATGCCAACTTTTAGGTCATAGGAATCCAGTGTGGTAAACACTGGGGAGAAGAGGTACACATCGCATGTCAGAACACAGGACTTCGTCCTGTCAGACAACTTCCACGTATAGCTTGCGTCATTTCGGTTCGAACGAAACGACAGAGAGAGGGGAAATTCGAACGCAAATTGTCAAAGCCTTCGATTCCTACGAGAAGGTCATGTCATCATCTCAGTATTGGGGTTCCTGCGCGTGCGGCCAATATGTGCACCAACAAACAAACGCATTAGGAACTCTATTATAACGCCGTAAGTTGTTCACCAGTTATCGATTTCTTATTCAAAATTAGTTTCATTCGTAGTATGTAGTAAAGTAAACTAGTATATTCAAACGTATATGTCTAAAACCACGATGGGCACCAAAGAAGGGGACTTGTGATTATTTTCACGATAATCTCCATTACTCTAATATGATAGAAATATATTACATAAATTTCGAAGCCAACTATGTACCTTGGCATCATCATCTAATTTAATTCGTATTGTGTTAAATTATATAATAATAATGAAACCTTTCTATATGCATCAGTATAATGTGTTATCACACAATAGCCTAGTAAATGTACAACGGTTTCAAGTACTTCAGTGCGAACCTGGGACAACGACATCGTTCAGAGCACAAAATTACAGAATGATGATATTAAATCAGCCCACCGGTATAGAGAGAGAGAGAAAGTTGACACGCGTAATGAAATTACATTACGAAGCCGTGAGAGAGGATTAACAATACTGGCTATTTCTGACTTTTGTGAGGTTAGTGGGGCCCTTAAAAGGGCCGTTTTACGGAGAAGGGGCTTAAGCCTTCTTCTCGGTTTTCTTCGGGAGGAGAACCGCCTGGATGTTGGGCAACACACCACCCTGGGCGATGGTGACGCCGGACAGGAGTTTGTTCAGCTCCTCGTCGTTGCGAATGGCGAGCTGTAAGTGACGAGGAATGATCCTAGTCTTCTTGTTGTCACGAGCTGCGTTGCCAGCCAACTCGAGAACTTCGGCCGCCAGGTACTCCATCACCGCGGCCAGGTAGACTGGCGCACCGGCACCAACTCGCTCTGCGTAATTGCCCTTACGCAAAAGACGGTGGATACGGCCTACCGGGAACTGCAACCCAGCACGGCTGGATCGAGACTTTGACTTTCCCTTCACCTTGCCTCCCTTTCCACGACCCGACATGATGCTACTCCTACTTGCAGCTGTTTAACTACAAGAACGACGCCTCGCCCAAAATGATGCAGGGCCCGACGGTAACCTTCACTTTTACGCCAACGTCAATAATCGACAGCGGACCAATCGTAAAGTCACAAACGTTTGCGCTGTTTCTATTGGCTCGCACTGGGAAGGCAGTACGGCATTGTCCCTGCGACTTAAATATTTTTCTCCCTCCGGGCTCATCATAAGAGAGGGTACACCAAACATCACTACCAGCTCACCAGTGAAAACCTTAGCCATCCCAGAACCTCATCCCACTCCCACCCCAGAAGCACGCAAAGCCACGACATCCAAGAAAACAGACGACAGTATACCGGTCGACCTAGAGACAGTCAAGACAATAACCAAAAACCTAGAAAAATACATAGACGACAAGATCTCAGCCCTAGAAGACAAACTCATGACTTTCATAGTAGCACTCCTGGCGTCTGATGAAACTCCTGTCAAGAGGAAGGCTACACTCAAAACGGCTAATACTACAGCCAAAAAGATCCTCAAAAAACGTGTACTGCACAACTTCATCGATAAAAAACTGAGAGTGACCATAGAACCCATGAACTTCCCTCCCCAACATAAGACCCGCACGAATGATAACGCTTGTCGAGCTAATGACCGAAGCAACACCGATGTACGCCCGAGCTCCTCCACCACCACGTAATGGGCCACCACGCACGACAGAGACATGACCTGACTATTATACACAGCAACATACGTAACCTTTACGGTAATCGCACCGAACTGGAGCACTTAATTTTGGAACGCGACCCGGACATAGTTAGCCTAAATGAAACCCATCTAGGTGTGAATGATAAATTTACAATGCGTGGATATCGTTTTATCCGTAAAGACAGAAATCGCCGAGGAGGGGGAGTTGCTTTACTCTGTCGCGACACACTTCCTATAACTGACGTCACGAACCCTCCACAATTCAACAACTTTGAACATGTCACTATCAAACTCGCCATACACAATTACCCCATATTCATCACCACACTCTACGTCCCACCAAACGCGCCATTCCCCACGCCACTCATCAACCATCTCAACACAAATCATAAATCCATAATACTCAGCGACCTGAATGCATCCAACATTGCACTTGGAGACAGAAGGACAAACGCAGCAGGGCGACAACTAGAACTTATTCTTCACCGCACCGACTTCAAACTAATACCTACAGCCCCAACTAGATATCCACAAACAGTCAACGATATCCACGCCACAACCCCAGACAGAATACTGACAACACCACCAATATTTAATAGAGTGCTCCAGGCCGAAATTCTTCCCCCACTGAACAGCGACCATTGCCCAATCGAACTAAAAATCACCACCCCCATTTGGAGCCCAACAGCCCCAATTACCCCTAGAAAAAGTTATAAATATCATCAATCGGATTGGGATACATTTACAGAATACTTTGACTTGAACCTCCCCCCTCCCTCAGAAATCAAATCGTTAGAAGACCTTGAAAATGCGGACGAAATACTGCTAAAAGTTACGTGTGACGCTAGAGACAAAGCGGTGCCGCGCACGAGAAATGACGGAACAATAAGAAGACGATTACCCCCGTATATCATCGACATTATCAAGACCAAGCGGCGAGCACACAGACTGTATATGAGAGACCACAGTGATGATAACAGAAGACTCTACCGAAAACTCCAACAGGACGTTCGGAATGCAATACAACACTACGAACAGACAAAATGGAGAAACATTATCAACCAGCTAAACTCTAATCACAAAGACAACCCTGGTAGGTTTTGGAAACTGATAAACAAGTTAAAGGGCAACACCTTCCCACAATATCCTCTCATAAACCAACATGAAGTCATATTCAACACAGAAGACAAACTGGAACACTTCCACCGCATCCTATCCCGAATACACACCGTCCCACACCATCCAGATTACAATGAACCACACTACAATGCAATCACCGCACAAATCGAGAACAACCCAGACATATTTAATCCCTTGCGCATACCTTACGAACCACAACCATTGGATCACCCCATCATAGCGCCCATAACGACACAAGAAATAGAACATGCCATTCACAAAACACGAAACACCGCAGCCGGCCCCGACAGCATTCACAATATACTCTTCAAAAATTATCCTCCCACAGCCTTAAACTACCTCGCTAACTTGTTTACAGCAAGTCTGTATATTGGCGCACTACCAGCCCGATGGAAGCTCGCACATATACTTATGTTTCCAAAACCTAACAAAGACGCCACTGACGCAAACAACTATCGACCAATCAGCCTGACCCAGACCATCTGCAAACTAATGGAAAGAATCATAAACAATAGACTACACCATTTCATTGAGGACAATGACATCATCCCAGACACACAAGCCGGATTCAGAAAAGGCATAGAAATCCCAGACCAAATCCTCAAAATCTTGACACCAATTGAATCCGGCTTTGAGAGACACATGACATCAACAGTGGTGACAATCGACACAACCAGAGCATTTGACTCCATTTGGCATGACGGACTACGATATAAGCTACACAACATCGGCCTTCCCCCACCCCTAACCCGCTGGCTATCAGATTTTATTCGTAACAGAACCGCCCACATAAAAATTAACAGCTCCCTATCCCAACCATTCCAAATTGAAGGCGGAGTCCCACAGGGCACAGTACTCTCCCCAATCCTTTTCAATATATATGTTTCTGACATCCCCATCCCACCCCGCGAAGGCGTACATATCGGACAATTTGCTGACGACATTATTATCACAGCCACAGCCCACGACATCAGATACACAAACAGCCATGTCAACGAAACACTACGGAACCTAAACGTCTGGCTAGACATGTGGCGCATGAGAATCAATCCTGCAAAGTCACAAACAATGATTCTAAAAAAGAGACGCTACCCCAAAAAACTCATGAGAGATCGTTATGCCATCCGCTGCAAAAACTCCATAATCCCATACACCAACCACATCACATACCTCGGCATCACCATATCAAACAAACTGAAACTACACCGTCACGTCATCAACATCAAATCACGCATCACAAACGCCATCAAACTCCTCTACAACGTCGCAGGCAACCAAGCAAAGCCAGGGTGCCGGCCACATACAACAGCTCTAATTTACAAATCAATTATCCGACCGTCACTTTTACACGCGTCCCAGCTGTTCTCCAGAGTATCTAACTCTCAACTTTCTCAATTAGAATCACTGGAACGTAGACTTCTACGCAAAACATTTCAACTGCCACGAAACACACAAAATAGAACAGTATACACCATCTCTAACATCAAACCCATCACCCTATATATACAACACAAAAACATAAAATACACACATAAAGCTATTAATAAAAATTTCACCTCTGTACTCTTCCAAACAATACCACCCGGTCAGCCCCACCTCACAGTCTCCCGTCTGATGAATGACCACCAAGAATACTTAGCAAGGCAGCACTAGACAACCACACACCAAACAACCTCTCCCCCGTGCTTTCTTCTTCAAGCAAAACTATCTATAACACAACAAAATCTAAGACCTGAAAAGGGTTATACAAAATCCCTAAAGCAGGTCCACGGCACAGATGTTCTGTGTCCAAATGTCGTCGTCGTCGTCGGGCTCATCATCAGACGAGCACCATGCCCCCCAAAGCTTCCGGAAAGGCTGCCAAGAAGGCCGGCAAGGCCCAGAAGAATATTTCGAAGGGCGATAAGAAGAAGAAGCGCAAGAGGAAGGAGAGCTACGCCATTTACATCTACAAGGTTCTGAAACAAGTTCACCCAGACACGGGAATCAGTTCAAAGGCTATGAGCATCATGAACAGCTTCGTTAACGACATCTTCGAGCGCATCGCCGCGGAAGCTTCGCGGCTCGCGCATTACAACAAGCGGTCGACCATCACCAGTCGGGAGATCCAGACAGCCGTCCGTCTCCTGCTACCCGGTGAGCTGGCCAAGCACGCCGTCAGTGAAGGGACCAAGGCCGTCACAAAATACACTAGTTCCAAGTAAGCGGGAGTGCTTGCTAGGGAATCAGCAACCGGCCCTTTTAAGGGCCACAAGTTATTCATAACAGAGTAGATGAATGAAGAACAACAGCGTTTCCCACCGAGTGAAAATTTAAATAATCACCCCGATAACACTTCTAGGATAGATAATACATTATAGGCAGTCCATGGGAGACTTGGATCCACGAGGCAAATTCGTTTCCTTAATAGTTTCGTACGACTTATATGAGAGCGCGGTGTCATTCCTACTCACTTGGCAGCATTAATTGTTGAGGGAAAACAACTTAGAAGGTAACTTGTCGACCGCGGTCATAATCCTTCCGCAGGCCACTACTGAGAATCTGTGGACATACGGGTAATCTATCTTTATTGAAACTCGGGTTCATAACATACGACTGATACTTTATATATCTGTCACGTAATCCATCAAGAGACAAATGTCCCCCCCCCCCCTAGTCAGTAGCGAGCTTCAGTCCATTCGTAGTAGCCGCCGGTGCAAGAAGTGAATTGAAGTTTGTGTGAAGTTCCGTAGTATGGCATGAAAATGATGTCGAAAATCCGACTACAGTTCCACAACCATGTGGTTGAAAGGAGGCTCCGCTGTTGAACAACAATCCACCTGTGGCTTAACTTAGAATGCCGACTAGCTGTTTTATTAATCCCGTGTCAATCCAGCAGTGTGTGACGTTGAAACGTAACCAAACTGCCGTTGATAGATAGATTTATCATCTATCCCAATGACATCCAACGAGCTTGGTAATTTAGGTACAGAGTCTAAGCAGGCAGTTTACGTGTGTGTGTGAGCGAGTGCAGGTTTTATCGAGTGCACCCCAATCCCATCGTCCTCAAGTGCCTACAGATTACGCAGTTTCATCGGCAACGGCCATACCATGTTGAAAATACCGGTTCTCGTCCGATCACCGAAGTCAAGCAACATTGGGCGTGGTCAGTACTTGGATGGGTGACCGCTTGGGAACACCACGTGCCGTTGGCGATTTTTTTTTTTACGTCACTATTTCCAGCGTGTTCTAATAAGACTTATGGGATATTATGTTCCCTTCCCTATTCCAGCTATAGCTTGGATGATGACGCCGCTGCATAATTGTAGAGTAATTGATAATTCTTAAGTACTTGCAGCTCCGTATTGAAACTTATGACTGGTAGCATATTCATATGAGACGGTTCACTTCTCTGCGTTTTCTCGAAGAAGGGAATATGTATTCAGGGGATTGTGAACGTACCTCGCGCTCTCCCTAGAAGTTAGAGACATTTTAGGTAAAGAATGTAATATACTGTACATATATGGCTAATTAAAATCCCATTAGTTACTACATTTCAGTGGGTAGTACAAATT
The DNA here is from genome assembly GCF_040183065.1 of Periplaneta americana. NCBI lineage: Eukaryota > Metazoa > Arthropoda > Insecta > Blattodea > Blattidae > Periplaneta > Periplaneta americana. The sequence goes on along the minus strand of NC_091126.1, from coordinate 68,156,176 downwards.
CCATAATGAAAATATCTCTGTCCTAGTAGTTGTATCCTTTAAAGAAGCTCGTTGTTTTCCCATGATGAAGGGCAGAACTTGGTCGGTAGAAATTTAAACAGACTGCATTATCAGACCAGGCGTTATTTCAATATCAGCGTTTAGTTTAGGAAATATAGCAATAGCGGAGTTGGGAGAAGTAGTTATAGCATGTACAGTAAGTATAAACAGTTCGCTGTACTGTACAGTGAATATAAATATTTGAATGTACGATGGCAAAACATCAGACATACAGTACGTAGCTCACATATCTTTAAAAATAAATAAATAAATAAATAAATAAAAATAAAGAAGACATTCTGAGGAGTGAGTGGAAAGTGCATATTATAATGAATATTTTTAACTCTCAGTTGACATTGAGAGAGAAAGCCATGCATCGGGGAACCGGTGACTGTTTTTGCGTTACCTTCTGCTATTGGCGTTGTTGGTTAGTAACGAATGAAAGGGGTAGGACGCGGAATCAAATGTCAAAAAACGATAGGGAAATAATAGTAACTGGTTGTATTTCGATCGAGCTCGGCGTGCTGATTCACCAGTGGGGTGTTTCACAAAGTTTACAATCTTTGGAAATTGTGAACTCTGTTTGTAAACTTCTGTTTCACAATCTTTGTTTGTAAAGGTGGACTGTACAAAGGAAATCAAATCTTTACGAATGAAATTTTGCGCTCTTTACAAGTGATATGTTTGTTTCACAACGAAGGAGTAATTTTACAAACGTGTAAACTAAACTTTACTAGTGAAGTTAGCACATTTTCTACAGTAGCCCTGTTGAAATAGCTTCTAATTGTGAATGAAAAAAATAAACACATATGTATAAAATCAATTTTATAGTAACAGGGTACCATTAAGAATTACACTGAAGCAGTTGTGATGTTATTGAGTAGTTCTAGCGACTCAGACGAAGATTTTGCATTTAGGCCTAACGTAGAATTTTCCGGCCACGTTCGTATCATTGTACGAATATTAATGAAAGGTTTCGAATGAATCCCGCGCTATACTTCAGAATACCGCGTTAGTTCTTATATACGAGGAACGTATTTAATAAATACTCGCACTTAAAGAAGAAAAACTTTGCACCGAAAACCAATCACTTAATAATGCAATGTCGGCATTACTTACGCAGTATTCTGAAGTCGTTCCGAATCCCATTTCGCTGTAATCTCTCCTACAAGATATGGGACATCACATGCAACATCTGAAAGGGAAAAGTGGTGCCCTAACCTCAAAGCGAGAACTGCATTGGTTGCATAGTAGCTCTCAGTTCCCTGCGTTAGCAGATAAGAACGGAATTTATAAGATTACAGTGTGCAAAAGTTCACACATGGTAGTTGATGTTGTTACAAGATTGAAAAAACTCGAGGCGGGTTATTGATCACCGAATGTGCTTACTCGGGCAAAGGATTTTTATGCTCCTCCTGCTGGGTTCCCTAATGTTGGCGAGGTTATGGATGAAACAATAAAATATACTGATGGACCAGCAGAGAGCGAAGTTGATTTTAATGGATGGACATGTTAGCTGCTCTATCAACTGCATATAACTACGTGGGTCAAATCCATTATTTATCAATTATTTGAATGAATTTCGCGCTAACTTTCGTCAGTTAAGTCGTAGGCTAATTAATGCATTGGTATGCTCGACCAATTGCATGCCGCGAAACTCCGTTGTCGCCGATGTAGCAAAATCTAAATAAAATATATATAAAAAAATATAAACATGTCCATCGATAGTTCTAAAATTACAGCTACTTTACCTCTGATCCTTAGTGATTTTTGTAAACTGTCGTTGGCGATTTTGTTCAACCAATTATGCGTATTTGTAAGTTTGTTTCGCCGATTTTGTAAAGTTCGTTAAAACATACAAGTGAATAAGATTGCATTGTGAAACACAGTTAACAAGCATATGTAATATTTCCGTTGTTAATTGTATATTGTTAATTTGTAATTTGTTAGCGTTGTGAAACATGCCCCCATTTACCTTTAGAGGTAATATCTACATTAATATTTAGTTAAAATTTAAAGAAATTTTAAACGAATGGAAGCTGCATTTTAATTCACCCCAAATTACTATGTTCCCTTTCAGATTATCAGCTGTTGTTGTTGTTGTTGTTGTATTGTAAGTTCTCACTTATTGTTAGCTAGCCGTACCCGTTCGCTCCGCTCCACCTGTTAGAAATAAATATAAAGTAATTACATAATTAAAATAGGACGTCTGATCCAGGGAACAACTTTTACAACAGCGCAAGATAATCTGCTTCGCATATTACCCAATTTTTTTTTAGCACTGCATTTATTGCATATATATTTTATGTATTTTAACACGATTCAATTGAGCATAGTTAAAATATGAATTATTAAAATAATGGATTGCCAAGCTAAAGTACTATTACTGCATACTAAATCAATACACTCTCGTTGTTCGTTAATTCTCTGAGATTAAAATGCGTGTACATAAATATTATTTTAAGAAATACAGAAAACGAATGTACAAAATAGCCTATCAAATTTTCTGTGCATAAGAAGCTATTTTAATCTTACCTGTCCTCGATTTACTCAGACGTTACTGTAATAACATTATAGCATTATGTCCATCTAGAGAAACTACAGTTTCCAATGGTGAAATAATAACTAATTATACAAATCAGTTAATTTACGAGCTTGTGATATTACTTCATACAAACACAGAAACATTCCCTGTAGGCTATGTTTAATAGCTTTCGATTGTTTGTTGATGTCCAAGGCCCCTGTTTCGATTGTTGTTGTCCAAGGCCCCTTATAGACGAAGTCATTTGTTCTTAATTCATTGCACCGTCTTAGATAGCGTTATTTTAATTTTAAAACTCATTTATCTCATTAAATATCAGTCCTATCAAAATGTTGTAAAAAAATAAAACTTAACGGAAATCATTTTTAAAGGAACATCTGTTATGTAACATTTTTTCTCAAATATCAATAATAAGCGAGATATTTCGATTTATTTAATTCAGGCCCCCTTATAACTCCCCTTTTAAATAATGTATTTCGAATGCCATATAGCCTAAAATCTAAGTTACAACAAACTTAATTTATATTCCAGTTTTCATATAAATCGGTTCAGCCATTATCGCGTGAAAAGGTAACAAACATACAGACAGACATACAAACAAAAATTTCAAAAATGCGATTTTCGGTTTCAGGGTGGTTAATTATATATGTTAGGACCAATTACTTTTGGAAAATCGAAACTTACCAGAAAAATTTCGGCTACAGATTTATTATTAGTATAGATAGTACGAGATACGACCGCAATTTTGTACGACTAGTGTAATGAAGGAATGCAAAAAATTATTTTGGAACTTTGCAATGTTAGTCTATCATTAAAATAAAATTAAATCTTAATTCGTCCCTTTTGCAGGAGTCTTCTTCATCCAGTATGTTGTTGGCTGATATGGAGGAGGAGGGGGGGGGGACATGCTCTAAAGGGATTAAATTTGCTTAGCAAATCGATATGGTGACTAACGCTTGCAATGCGTCATAGCTATAATTGTACTGCGCGGTAATTTCAGAGTAATAAGAGTTCAGTTCAGGGATCTGCTAATTTCTTCATATTGTGTTCGGCAATGGAATAGTACCGCAGTAGCATTAAGAGGTTTTTATAATTTGAACTGATATGTGCAGGTATATTGACCCCCCCCCCCTCCCACCGCTGGCCGACGCGGACTGCAATGACAACAGTAAGCCACACGTCATACGTAAGCCTTTCTTCTTCTTCATCTTTGCTCGCCTGGCAAATACAGTCTTGGATTTCACATATTCAATTTTTCACAGTCCCAACTCCCTTGCATGGACGTGTTTTCACGTACCTTTAAAGTTTCTCCTCTCATTCATTCAGTCTATTCGCAAGCCTGAGGGTTTTCCGTGGTTTTCCCTAAGGAGCTAAGACAAATGTAGGGATGAGCCCAGAAAGAAAAGGGCATTCACTTCCTTAGACCCTGGTAACTGCTCTTTTTAGAGGAAGGAGGAGGAGAAAGAAACCCCCCCACCCCCACCGACGTGGACTGCAATGACAACAGTAAGCAACACGTTATATGTAAAGCCTTTATTATTATTATTATTATTATTATTATTATTATTTACAATGGGACTAAAGGTGGTGTAGATACACTATGTCAAATGTGCCACAATCTTTCCTGCAATAGAAAGACGAGGCGCTGGCCACTAGCAATATTTTACAACATGCTAAATATTGCAAGTATAAATTCATGGATAATTTATAGTTAGAAGAACTCAGAAAACAATATCAAGAAAACAATTCATTTTCCAATTGTGTGAAGAGCTGACAAAACCGTGGATGCAGCACCGCTTTGCACGTCCTACTTTACACCGATCTCTGCGGGCAACAATTGAAGAACATCTGAACATTGCTGTGCAACAACAATGCCAGGTAATGCAGCCAGATGGTGAACGTACTGTTTGCTATAAATGTCCTGCAAAGAAGAGGAGAATGATGACAACATTTTGTGGACTTTGCAAAAAGGGGTTCTGCAGAGAACATCGCGCTGTTGTTTGCACTAATTGTAAATAGGACAATAACATGAACGTAAAGACTTTATGACAAACTTAAAATTAAATGAACACTAATGGCTACGAAAAGTGTAAAAGTTGTTAAATGTGTGATATTGAGTTGATTTCAGTTAATTAAAATGTGAGTAGTAAAAATTACGAATGCTTACCTTTAACATGAGTACAGTGATGATTACCTGTCTAGGGTTAAGTAGTCGCGTGGTGAGTTTAGGAATTCCCAGACCACCTCTAAGATTGTTTAAAATAAAGGTATTGTAATCGTACGTTTCTGTCTTTTGTCAATAGTAACGTTGACCTTTCTTTTTCGAGAAAACAAAATCTGTTGTACAGTTAAAGGTACTGAAATAGTAAGAAATTTTCTGAAATCCCCACGCGTTTGCAAGTGTAAGTCTCTGTTGTAACCTGTTGATTTACGAGAGACTGCGTGTGCTTCCGTACAGTGTTTCTAAAATGTGCAGTAACGAGTCAGAAATCATTGGAATGTAGTGTAGGTGTGTTTGTTATAACCGGGAATCAATCCGCAGTACTTGACCAATCAACTACGGGAAATATCAGAAAAATTGGCAGGAGTTAGCAAGAAAAACAAAGGTAAAATATCACGTGAACGAGCACCGATACCGAGCACTATGTACAATATACCCTAGAGAAAAAGACAAGAAAACAAAAGTCAACCGCTGCAAGTGTTACGAAGTGGTGTGTGAAACATATAATGAAGAATGTCTGCGGGAAGCGCATCTAGTGAGATAAAGGGTGAAATGGAGGATTCTGCTAAAAATAAAGAAAGGAAGAAAAATGTTTACAGTTAATACAAGTATTGTTTTCTCTTGTGGGTTTATGTTTAGTATAATAGATGTGTGTGTGTGTGTGTGTGTGTGTGTGTTTCATTAAAAATTAGCATATCCTTAATGAATACATCCTAAGTGGTATAAATGAAATTGTATAAACTGCAGGGAATCTTAAAATATGAAAATTGCGATAGTTGTTTTCTTTACAGTCCGACCTTTTTTAATAAACTAGTGTGAGATATGAAGTTTTGCACATTTAAGGGTTGTTAACATGAATGTAAGGAATATATATTATGATATGATATGATATGATTCTCAAATACTCTGTCCTGCTGACCCTTCACATTTCTGTATTCGGGCGAGTGTGTATTCTTCTTCTTCTTCTTCTTCTTCTTCTTCTTCTTATTATTATTATTACTATTACTATAATTATTATTATTATTATTATTATTATTATTATTATTATTATTATTATTGTGTGAAGAGTTGTATCGGAAGTGCTTTATAGACTAAATTAATAATTTCTATCTTAACTGAAATATTTACATTATATTTCACACAGTATAGTTACAGGTAGCATAAATTCAGATAATGGTTTTTATATGGGAATCTACTTCTTGTGTTTAGAGGCTACATTTATACAGAGTTAATAATTTCTCCCCTATGTAACATATTTCCATGAAATTTTATACGCATCTATGCAAAAACGAATTATGCTCGTGTAATTAGGGAATTAGGGAAAAATTAGTGTTTCTGATAATTTTTAATGTTTTAATAGAAATTATGCTCCTAAAAGATGACTAGCCTGCCATATTTTTCGCAGTTGGTAACAAAATGCTAGATTCATGGATATACTCCATAATTTAGTTGTTCATTATATGTTCAAGAAGTGTTGAATTTTTCTTGGAGAAATTAAGCTCCTTCATCCAGACTCTGAAAAGTGGCTGCTGTCGAATTCGTAAAGCGCCACCAAGAGATGAATATAACATCTAAGTTTGCAGGATGTAGCAGCTAAATTTTAAGCCGTATAGAGTTTAATATTTGATTAATGTGTGGGTAGAAGAATTGAAAGTTAACTCAGGTTTACTTGTAATGCACAGCCTGTTAAATATGTCGTAAAAAAAAAAAAAAAAAAAAAAAACTAGTTGCACAAATCTCAGTAAACGTGCCAATTAAATGAATGCTAACGTATTATAGATTGCTTTTCGCGTATTAAATGAAAGTACACATCTTGTCCTATGACCTCCATAAGGGAAGGTTTAACAATATAAAACAGCCACTGACCCCACGAACAAAAATCAACTGAAGAGCGTGACTTAAAAAAAAAAAAAAAAAAAAAAAAAAAAAAAAAAAAAAAAAAAAAAAAAAAAAACTCATGTTTTGTCCCACCTCTTACTGATATTGATGTTTTGTATGTTGTTGTGCACAATGCCTAGCTTTTGTTTAAGCCTAGATATTACTTAAACTTCGGTTATGATGAAGTTGATTTTCTTACATAGTTTTGCGTTCTGGACAACTGTGCGCCGGCATCTCTCGGAACATCCGAGATCAGGTCCCTATCCCCTCCACCGCAAAGTCAAATAGCGTCTGTCACTTGATTTTGAATATTAAACAAACATACCATCACGGCATTTCCGTTATGGCATCTGGTGTCATCAATAAGCTACAAATAAAGGAAAGAAAGAAAGAAAGAAAGAAAGAAAGAAAGAAAGAAAGAAAGAAAGAAAGAAAGTAGCACAGTCACTGTCCTGAACAAGGTACGCAAGTATTATTTTAATTAATGCGTATCGCCTACCAGCCGCCGAAACTATTCGACAGGAGAGTGAATATCCTACACGGTCCTGTAAAAATGTTCTGAATACACTAAATGACGTGTAATTTTTTTTCTATTATTAGGACAATTGAACGTGTCATTGCTCCTGCGGGTTGCTTTGTTTCACACCACAGAGAATTCAGGTTCTCTACCCCCCGGGATTCTAGAGATAAGAGAGCGATGAGGTTAAAGGAGTAGGCGTTTGTTCGTGTTTTTGTTTTTACTTTAGAAAAATTGCGAAACGTGACGCAATAGCGATAAGTTTTATGAACAAGTTTGCTGAATCGACCAATTGAAGGTAATTTATATTTTGCTAAAGAAGAGAGGAGATTAATGAAATCAGTTATTGTAATAATCGTAGTAGATTGAAGGAATTGTTTGTATTCAAACTCCTTTTGTGAAATAAGCTGCTCGGATGCTTATCAGGGTGACGGTTATAAATGTTATCGTAATACCCACCCGAGGTCACAAAGGTCACAGTCTTCCGCTTGTCCTTTCCTAAGCAGACCACGTCTGTACTATCGAAAATAATGAGTCACAGTTATAGTTTCGTGAAAGTAAAAAATGTTAGATAGGAGACAAGTAGCTACTCTTATACAATCATAATCACATTTTGTATCCAATATAGTATAAACGAGCTACATGTAAGTACTGTGTAAAGTTTCATTAAAACAATATATTATATATGAGACAAGTCACTAATTTTTGTCAAAACGCATCGTCTATAAAGGGGTAGTTTCTCCTCTTATACAGTAGTGACTATAGTGCGAAGTTTCATGGAAATATGTCACATTTTTAGTCCAGCTAGATTTGCTTTCTGGACCACTTTGAGCCTTGGCGCTTGTGATCGGTCGGACGGAGGATCACTCGTCCCGGCGGCGTTAACCCTTAATTTGGTAAATATATATAATGTGCAATATTATAGAACTGTGAAATTTTTTTTTAATTTTCCTAAGAAACTTTGTTATCCATCGTTCTATTAAAAAATTGTTTATTAACCTATAGGATACATTGCGATATTTGTCAAACAGGCTGTGGGAAAATGCTGATACGGTGAGGAATGGAAAGGGAGAAACCATTTATATTATTGAGGTGACCTTGAACTGAGGGTAGTAGGAACGAGACCTGGAGTACGGTACAACCGGCTCTTCCGAGAAATAACTAGTGGCCCTGAAAAGGGCCTTTTTGCGGGCAGGAGTACCTTTGTTAATTCAAGCCCTCTCGCCGCGGATGCGCCTAGCCAGCTGAATATCCTTGGGCATAATGGTCACGCGCTTGGCGTGGATGGCGCAAAGGTTGGTATCCTCGAAGAGACCGACGAGGTATGCCTCGCTTGCCTCCTGCAAGGCCATTACGGCTGAGCTCTGGAAACGGAGGTCGGTTTTGAAATCCTGAGCGATTTCACGCACCAAGCGCTGGAAAGGCAGCTTGCGGATGAGGAGCTCGGTGCTCTTCTGGTAACGACGGATCTCGCGAAGAGCAACTGTACCAGGTCGGTATCGATGGGGTTTCTTCACGCCTCCAGTAGCCGGTGCGCTCTTCCTAGCGGCCTTCGTTGCCAGCTGCTTTCGTGGAGCCTTGCCTCCCGTGGACTTACGCGCAGTTTGCTTCGTACGTGCCATCGCTTACTCCTTCGTCCTCGCAACCCAAGTTGACGCAATACAGTCGCGCCCGCTGCCCCCAAGAGGGGTATTTATGTCTTCGCCCGTTGAGAAGCCACGCCCCTTCCGTAATGTGATTGGTCCGCGGGTTTTAGTATATAAACCAAAAAATGACCCGCCGTCCGAGAACTTCGCGTCACAGCATCGCCGGTTGGCCTTGAGATGAGCAGCAGCAGCGGCGGGCGCGGACCGCCGCGACAACCACCTGACGCAGCAGTCGTCACGGACGATCACGGCGGTCAACTTTTCATCGCTCCGACAACTACGAAGAAGGGAAAGAAGAAAAAGAAGACTCACTCCACCACGACTGAGACTACACTCGACCAACCTACAACTGACTCCCATGAGACCACTACGCTACAGACTAAATTGACAACACTGGACCCGTGGACCGAACTAAAAAACTGGCCGTCTGAAAGAGCGAACCGATCAGTAATGGTCGAAGACGCTGACCCAGACTTACTAGCGACGCTCCAACCTCCTCATCGAGCCGACACATTGACACTTGGACCAAGAACGAGAGTGTTCACATTCTCGACACGACTCAAACTACAGAAAGCTACGAGACCCGACCCAAAGCAATTCGGGAAGAAAGCCCGCTACATTGCGCCACCGACCGCAACTCTACAAGGACCTTGGACGCTACCGACTGACCCTCCTGCACCATCCCGATCCGTGAAACCCGACCGGCCCTCAGAAGGTCCTTCCTCTGAACCCACCAGACCCGAAACCCCTCCACTGCAACACATCCAGGACTCGTACTTTTACACCACGAGTGAATCTGCCTCTTCTGAAGGTTCAAATGAATCCGAAGGAGAGGTAGACCAAGACTGGCAGAACGCCAAGTCACGGCGCAAGAAGAAGACTCGACCAACCGCGAGCGCCGGTTCGACCACGGCAGCCGAGAAGGTCAAGCCCAGTCCACAACCTGCTCCCCAGAATTCCCTTGCACCCACACCACCACCAGACCGAGACACCACAGCCGCAAGTGAACGACTCAAGAGCAGAACGACTGTGAAAATCACTAGACACACGACTGACAACAATAACCCACTGTTCATCCAGAAGCTTATAAGACAGAACAACTTAAACATGGAAACTCCGAGACAATACTGGGCCTACTCTACAGGAACGACGACACTTACCTTCCCGACGATTGACGAGGCGGAACGATTTGTTAAAGCCATACCGGCCAGAACTTTTGGACCGTCCGCACAACTTTTCATCGTCCATACACCATCTCACCAAGGACAAAGACTTCCACGAAACCGAGAGATCAGTGTCGTCATGAAGAATGTCGGCACCCAGATCCCGGAGGACGAATTGTTGCAGATTCTACGGGAAAAGTTCCCTGGAATCAAGCGCATCTCTAGAATAACCTCCGCCCAGACTAACCAGCCGACGCAGATGGTACGACTCATAGTACAAGACGTGACCACAGCCGACCAACTTCTATGTGGAATCAACATAGCCGGACGTAATTACAAAGTCGAGCCAGCCCACGAGACAGTATTCCACAGACCGTGTCAGAACTGCGCCCAGTATGGACATAACAAAACCGACTGCCGAAACGACAAGACGTGTTTCACTTGCGGAAAAAATCCCGTCCACTGCAAACACCCACCAGACAACCAAGTCAAGTTCTGCGCCAGCTGCAAGAGCGATACCCACTATACGGGCCAAGCACGCTGTCCAAACTACCCCCGACATAACCCAACCCAACAAACTCCAACCCACATCCCGGTTCAAACACCCCAACAGATCCCTCCACCAATTCCTAAACCCTCACAATCCAGTCCAATCCAACTTCCCGAACCAAGACCTGGAATATCGTACGCCAGTGCGGTAAACCCGACAACGACCGACACGACAGAACCAACAACGGAACCGACACAGACTAACACCGAACAAATCGTAGCAGCAGCTCTAAATTCTGCAATGCAGAAAATAGAAAGCTACATCGACCAACAGATCAACAGACTGCGAGATGAAATTGTGATGTTCACAATTTCACTCCTCACGACAGACGCCCAACCCAAGACAAGACGATCGACTTTAGCAACAGCTAACCAGACAGCAAGACGGCTCTTACGCAGACAAGTTGCTCACCACTTTGTGGGTAACAAACTACAACTATCACTAGCACCACTGAAACGTGACACGACCAACCACAGACAAACAACCAACAGCGGCCCTTCATAGGGCCGCGCGACAAAAGTAAACCACAACCAACACAGACAACAGCTTCATCCAGCCACATAAATCTGCAAGATAACAGCATCCAAGGCCAACGCAGCAGCCTGGTGTGAGCGGAGAAGACGCTGACCCGTAGGGAGTCCAACGAGCGAAGCCTAGCCGGGACCACGCCTCAACTGTCGCTACAGACAAAACATCGTAACCTGAAGAGGGCATATGTAAGACCCTAAAACAGGTTGCCCTTTGGGCAAACAACTTTGAGCTTGAGCTTGAGCCGTCGAGATCACTTTTAACCTTCGTCACACGAGCAACATGACTGGACGCGGCAAGGGAGGCAAGGGTCTTGGCAAAGGTGGAGCGAAGCGCCACAGGAAGGTTCTCCGAGATAATATTCAGGGCATCACGAAGCCGGCCATTCGTCGTCTCGCCCGACGTGGAGGCGTAAAGCGTATCTCCGGCCTCATCTACGAGGAGACGAGAGGTGTTCTCAAGGTCTTTCTGGAGAACGTAATCCGTGACGCTGTAACATACACCGAGCACGCGAAGCGGAAGACAGTCACGGCCATGGACGTGGTATACGCCTTGAAGAGGCAGGGGAGGACTCTCTACGGGTTCGGCGGTTAGACTGCCTACACACGTCTGCTGCCGAATCCGTCGGCAAAACGGCCCTTTTCAGGGCCATAAAATCCGTCTAAAAAGGGCAGTAGTTGTCGAGATTAATTTAATTCACCTTTACTGTGTGACCACTAGCTCAACAGGCCAGTGCGGAAAACAGAACTTATTTCGTAGGGGCACTTCAGTATCAGCAAAAGACGTTGTAAGAAATGCCTCTCCGTTTTTCAAATGGGTCTGACCCCAACGCTTGGTATATCAAGTGGAAAGACCGGATTCCTCTGTGAAGCCTTGCTCCTCGGATTATGTTACCTGTTACTGTAAACTTCTGTAAGTCAATAATCACTGTCCGAAGAATTGGTGGGTAATATGACAACGCAGGTAGGCAATGCTCACCAGACCGTAACAAGGAACCGAGGGGATTGACACATACTGAACATCACATCACCACGTTTTTGCAATGCCAACTTTTAGGTCATAGGAATCCAGTGTGGTAAACACTGGGGAGAAGAGGTACACATCGCATGTCAGAACACAGGACTTCGTCCTGTCAGACAACTTCCACGTATAGCTTGCGTCATTTCGGTTCGAACGAAACGACAGAGAGAGGGGAAATTCGAACGCAAATTGTCAAAGCCTTCGATTCCTACGAGAAGGTCATGTCATCATCTCAGTATTGGGGTTCCTGCGCGTGCGGCCAATATGTGCACCAACAAACAAACGCATTAGGAACTCTATTATAACGCCGTAAGTTGTTCACCAGTTATCGATTTCTTATTCAAAATTAGTTTCATTCGTAGTATGTAGTAAAGTAAACTAGTATATTCAAACGTATATGTCTAAAACCACGATGGGCACCAAAGAAGGGGACTTGTGATTATTTTCACGATAATCTCCATTACTCTAATATGATAGAAATATATTACATAAATTTCGAAGCCAACTATGTACCTTGGCATCATCATCTAATTTAACTCGTATTGTGTTAAATTATATAATAATAATGAAACCTTTCTATATGCATCAGTATAATGTGTTATCACACAATAGCCTAGTAAATGTACAACGGTTTCAAGTACTTCAGTGCGAACCTGGGACAACGACATCGTTCAGAGCACAAAATTACAGAATGATGATATTAAATCAGCCCACCGGTATAGAGAGAGAGAGAAAGTTGACACGCGTAATGAAATTACATTACGAAGCCGTGAGAGAGGATTAACAATACTGGCTATTTCTGACTTTTGTGAGGTTAGTGGGGCCCTTAAAAGGGCCGTTTTACGGAGAAGGGGCTTAAGCCTTCTTCTCGGTTTTCTTCGGGAGGAGAACCGCCTGGATGTTGGGCAACACACCACCCTGGGCGATGGTGACGCCGGACAGGAGTTTGTTCAGCTCCTCGTCGTTGCGAATGGCGAGCTGTAAGTGACGAGGAATGATCCTAGTCTTCTTGTTGTCACGAGCTGCGTTGCCAGCCAACTCGAGAACTTCGGCCGCCAGGTACTCCATCACCGCGGCCAGGTAGACTGGCGCACCGGCACCAACTCGCTCTGCGTAATTGCCCTTACGCAAAAGACGGTGGATACGGCCTACCGGGAACTGCAACCCAGCACGGCTGGATCGAGACTTTGACTTTCCCTTCACCTTGCCTCCCTTTCCACGACCCGACATGATGCTACTCCTACTTGCAGCTGTTTAACTACAAGAACGACGCCTCGCCCAAAATGATGCAGGGCCCGACGGTAACCTTCACTTTTACGCCAACGTCAATAATCGACAGCGGACCAATCGTAAAGTCACAAACGTTTGCGCTGTTTCTATTGGCTCGCACTGGGAAGGCAGTACGGCATTGTCCCTGCGACTTAAATATTTTTCTCCCTCCGGGCTCATCATCAGACGAGCACCATGCCCCCCAAAGCTTCCGGAAAGGCTGCCAAGAAGGCCGGCAAGGCCCAGAAGAATATTTCGAAGGGCGATAAGAAGAAGAAGCGCAAGAGGAAGGAGAGCTACGCCATTTACATCTACAAGGTTCTGAAACAAGTTCACCCAGACACGGGAATCAGTTCAAAGGCTATGAGCATCATGAACAGCTTCGTTAACGACATCTTCGAGCGCATCGCCGCGGAAGCTTCGCGGCTCGCGCATTACAACAAGCGGTCGACCATCACCAGTCGGGAGATCCAGACAGCCGTCCGTCTCCTGCTACCCGGTGAGCTGGCCAAGCACGCCGTCAGTGAAGGGACCAAGGCCGTCACAAAATACACTAGTTCCAAGTAAGCGGGAGTGCTTGCTAGGGAATCAGCAACCGGCCCTTTTAAGGGCCACAAGTTATTCATAACAGAGTAGATGAATGAAGAACAACAGCGTTTCCCACCGAGTGAAAATTTAAATAATCACCCCGATAACACTTCTAGGATAGATAATACATTATAGGCAGTCCATGGGAGACTTGGATCCACGAGGCAAATTCGTTTCCTTAATAGTTTCGTACGACTTATATGAGAGCGCGGTGTCATTCCTACTCACTTGGCAGCATTAATTGTTGAGGGAAAACAACTTAGAAGGTAACTTGTCGACCGCGGTCATAATCCTTCCGCAGGCCACTACTGAGAATCTGTGGACATACGGGTAATCTATCTTTATTGAAACTCGGGTTCATAACATACGACTGATACTTTATATATCTGTCACGTAATCCATCAAGAGACAAATGTCCCCCCCCCCCTAGTCAGTAGCGAGCTTCAGTCCATTCGTAGTAGCCGCCGGTGCAAGAAGTGAATTGAAGTTTGTGTGAAGTTCCGTAGTATGGCATGAAAATGATGTCGAAAATCCGACTACAGTTCCACAACCATGTGGTTGAAAGGAGGCTCCGCTGTTGAACAACAATCCACCTGTGGCTTAACTTAGAATGCCGACTAGCTGTTTTATTAATCCCGTGTCAATCCAGCAGTGTGTGACGTTGAAACGTAACCAAACTGCCGTTGATAGATAGATTTATCATCTATCCCAATGACATCCAACGAGCTTGGTAATTTAGGTACAGAGTCTAAGCAGGCAGTTTACGTGTGTGTGTGAGCGAGTGCAGGTTTTATCGAGTGCACCCCAATCCCATCGTCCTCAAGTGCCTACAGATTACGCAGTTTCATCGGCAACGGCCATACCATGTTGAAAATACCGGTTCTCGTCCGATCACCGAAGTCAAGCAACATTGGGCGTGGTCAGTACTTGGATGGGTGACCGCTTGGGAACACCACGTGCCGTTGGCGATTTTTTTTTTTACGTCACTATTTCCAGCGTGTTCTAATAAGACTTATGGGATATTATGTTCCCTTCCCTATTCCAGCTATAGCTTGGATGATGACGCCGCTGCATAATTGTAGAGTAATTGATAATTCTTAAGTACTTGCAGCTCCGTATTGAAACTTATGACTGGTAGCATATTCATATGAGACGGTTCACTTCTCTGCGTTTTCTCGAAGAAGGGAATATGTATTCAGGGGATTGTGAACGTACCTCGCGCTCTCCCTAGAAGTTAGAGACATTTTAGGTAAAGAATGTAATATACTGTACATATATGGCTAATTAAAATCCCATTAGTTACTACATTTCAGTGGGTAGTACAAATTCCATAATGAAAATATCTCTGTCCTAGTAGTTGTATCCTTTAAAGAAGCTCGTTGTTTTCCCATGATGAAGGGCAGAACTTGGTCGGTAGAAATTTAAACAGACTGCATTATCAGACCAGGCGTTATTTCAATATCAGCGTTTAGTTTAGGAAATATAGCAATAGCGGAGTTGGGAGAAGTAGTTATAGCATGTACAGTAAGTATAAACAGTTCGCTGTACTGTACAGTGAATATAAATATTTGAATGTACGATGGCAAAACATCAGACATACAGTACGTAGCTCACATATCTTTAAAAATAAATAAATAAATAAATAAATAAAAATAAAGAAGACATTCTGAGGAGTGAGTGGAAAGTGCATATTATAATGAATATTTTTAACTCTCAGTTGACATTGAGAGAGAAAGCCATGCATCGGGGAACCGGTGACTGTTTTTGCGTTACCTTCTGCTATTGGCGTTGTTTGGTTAGTAACGAATGAAAGGGGTAGGACGCGGAATCAAATGTCAAAAAACGATAGGGAAATAATAGTAACTGGTTGTATTTCGATCGAGCTCGGCGTGCTGATTCACCAGTGGGGTGTTTCACAAAGTTTACAATCTTTGGAAATTGTGAACTCTGTTTGTAAACTTCTGTTTCACAATCTTTGTTTGTAAAGGTGGACTGTACAAAGGAAATCAAATCTTTACGAATGAAATTTTGCGCTCTTTACAAGTGATATGTTTGTTTCACAACGAAGGAGTAATTTTACAAACGTGTAAACTAAACTTTACTAGTGAAGTTAGCACATTTTCTACAGTAGCCCTGTTGAAATAGCTTCTAATTGTGAATGAAAAAAATAAACACATATGTATAAAATCAATTTTATAGTAACAGGGTACCATTAAGAATTACACTGAAGCAGTTGTGATGTTATTGAGTAGTTCTAGCGACTCAGACGAAGATTTTGCATTTAGGCCTAACGTAGAATTTTCCGGCCACGTTCGTATCATTGTACGAATATTAATGAAAGGTTTCGAATGAATCCCGCGCTATACTTCAGAATACCGCGTTAGTTCTTATATACGAGGAACGTATTTAATAAATACTCGCACTTAAAGAAGAAAAACTTTGCACCGAAAACCAATCACTTAATAATGCAATGTCGGCATTACTTACGCAGTATTCTGAAGTCGTTCCGAATCCCATTTCGCTGTAATCTCTCCTACAAGATATGGGACATCACATGCAACATCTGAAAGGGAAAAGTGGTGCCCTAACCTCAAAGCGAGAACTGCATTGGTTGCATAGTAGCTCTCAGTTCCCTGCGTTAGCAGATAAGAACGGAATTTATAAGATTACAGTGTGCAAAAGTTCACACATGGTAGTTGATGTTGTTACAAGATTGAAAAAACTCGAGGCGGGTTATTGATCACCGAATGTGCTTACTCGGGCAAAGGATTTTTATGCTCCTCCTGCTGGGTTCCCTAATGTTGGCGAGGTTATGGATGAAACAATAAAATATACTGATGGACCAGCAGAGAGCGAAGTTGATTTTAATGGATGGACATGTTAGCTGCTCTATCAACTGCATATAACTACGTGGGTCAAATCCATTATTTATCAATTATTTGAATGAATTTCGCGCTAACTTTCGTCAGTTAAGTCGTAGGCTAATTAATGCATTGGTATGCTCGACCAATTGCATGCCGCGAAACTCCGTTGTCGCCGATGTAGCAAAATCTAAATAAAATATATATAAAAAAATATAAACATGTCCATCGATAGTTCTAAAATTACAGCTACTTTACCTCTGATCCTTAGTGATTTTTGTAAACTGTCGTTGGCGATTTTGTTCAACCAATTATGCGTATTTGTAAGTTTGTTTCGCCGATTTTGTAAAGTTCGTTAAAACATACAAGTGAATAAGATTGCATTGTGAAACACAGTTAACAAGCATATGTAATATTTCCGTTGTTAATTGTATATTGTTAATTTGTAATTTGTTAGCGTTGTGAAACATGCCCCCATTTACCTTTAGAGGTAATATCTACATTAATATTTAGTTAAAATTTAAAGAAATTTTAAACGAATGGAAGCTGCATTTTAATTCACCCCAAATTACTATGTTCCCTTTCAGATTATCAGCTGTTGTTGTTGTTGTTGTTGTATTGTAAGTTCTCACTTATTGTTAGCTAGCCGTACCCGTTCGCTCCGCTCCACCTGTTAGAAATAAATATAAAGTAATTACATAATTAAAATAGGACGTCTGATCCAGGGAACAACTTTTACAACAGCGCAAGATAATCTGCTTCGCATATTACCCAATTTTTTTTTAGCACTGCATTTATTGCATATATATTTTATGTATTTTAACACGATTCAATTGAGCATAGTTAAAATATGAATTATTAAAATAATGGATTGCCAAGCTAAAGTACTATTACTGCATACTAAATCAATACACTCTCGTTGTTCGTTAATTCTCTGAGATTAAAATGCGTGTACATAAATATTATTTTAAGAAATACAGAAAACGAATGTACAAAATAGCCTATCAAATTTTCTGTGCATAAGAAGCTATTTTAATCTTACCTGTCCTCGATTTACTCAGACGTTACTGTAATAACATTATAGCATTATGTCCATCTAGAGAAACTACAGTTTCCAATGGTGAAATAATAACTAATTATACAAATCAGTTAATTTACGAGCTTGTGATATTACTTCATACAAACACAGAAACATTCCCTGTAGGCTATGTTTAATAGCTTTCGATTGTTTGTTGATGTCCAAGGCCCCTGTTTCGATTGTTGTTGTCCAAGGCCCCTTATAGACGAAGTCATTTGTTCTTAATTCATTGCACCGTCTTAGATAGCGTTATTTTAATTTTAAAACTCATTTATCTCATTAAATATCAGTCCTATCAAAATGTTGTAAAAAAATAAAACTTAACGGAAATCATTTTTAAAGGAACATCTGTTATGTAACATTTTTTCTCAAATATCAATAATAAGCGAGATATTTCGATTTATTTAATTCAGGCCCCCTTATAACTCCCCTTTTAAATAATGTATTTCGAATGCCATATAGCCTAAAATCTAAGTTACAACAAACTTAATTTATATTCCAGTTTTCATATAAATCGGTTCAGCCATTATCGCGTGAAAAGGTAACAAACATACAGACAGACATACAAACAAAAATTTCAAAAATGCGATTTTCGGTTTCAGGGTGGTTAATTATATATGTTAGGACCAATTACTTTTGGAAAATCGAAACTTACCAGAAAAATTTCGGCTACAGATTTATTATTAGTATAGATAGTACGAGATACGACCGCAATTTTGTACGACTAGTGTAATGAAGGAATGCAAAAAATTATTTTGGAACTTTGCAATGTTAGTCTATCATTAAAATAAAATTAAATCTTAATTCGTCCCTTTTGCAGGAGTCTTCTTCATCCAGTATGTTGTTGGCTGATATGGAGGAGGAGGGGGGGGGGACATGCTCTAAAGGGATTAAATTTGCTTAGCAAATCGATATGGTGACTAACGCTTGCAATGCGTCATAGCTATAATTGTACTGCGCGGTAATTTCAGAGTAATAAGAGTTCAGTTCAGGGATCTGCTAATTTCTTCATATTGTGTTCGGCAATGGAATAGTACCGCAGTAGCATTAAGAGGTTTTTATAATTTGAACTGATATGTGCAGGTATATTGACCCCCCCCCCCTCCCACCGCTGGCCGACGCGGACTGCAATGACAACAGTAAGCCACACGTCATACGTAAGCCTTTCTTCTTCTTCATCTTTGCTCGCCTGGCAAATACAGTCTTGGATTTCACATATTCAATTTTTCACAGTCCCAACTCCCTTGCATGGACGTGTTTTCACGTACCTTTAAAGTTTCTCCTCTCATTCATTCAGTCTATTCGCAAGCCTGAGGGTTTTCCGTGGTTTTCCCTAAGGAGCTAAGACAAATGTAGGGATGAGCCCAGAAAGAAAAGGGCATTCACTTCCTTAGACCCTGGTAACTGCTCTTTTTAGAGGAAGGAGGAGGAGAAAGAAACCCCCCCACCCCCACCGACGTGGACTGCAATGACAACAGTAAGCAACACGTTATATGTAAAGCCTTTATTATTATTATTATTATTATTATTATTATTATTATTTACAATGGGACTAAAGGTGGTGTAGATACACTATGTCAAATGTGCCACAATCTTTCCTGCAATAGAAAGACGAGGCGCTGGCCACTAGCAATATTTTACAACATGCTAAATATTGCAAGTATAAATTCATGGATAATTTATAGTTAGAAGAACTCAGAAAACAATATCAAGAAAACAATTCATTTTCCAATTGTGTGAAGAGCTGACAAAACCGTGGATGCAGCACCGCTTTGCACGTCCTACTTTACACCGATCTCTGCGGGCAACAATTGAAGAACATCTGAACATTGCTGTGCAACAACAATGCCAGGTAATGCAGCCAGATGGTGAACGTACTGTTTGCTATAAATGTCCTGCAAAGAAGAGGAGAATGATGACAACATTTTGTGGACTTTGCAAAAAGGGGTTCTGCAGAGAACATCGCGCTGTTGTTTGCACTAATTGTAAATAGGACAATAACATGAACGTAAAGACTTTATGACAAACTTAAAATTAAATGAACACTAATGGCTACGAAAAGTGTAAAAGTTGTTAAATGTGTGATATTGAGTTGATTTCAGTTAATTAAAATGTGAGTAGTAAAAATTACGAATGCTTACCTTTAACATGAGTACAGTGATGATTACCTGTCTAGGGTTAAGTAGTCGCGTGGTGAGTTTAGGAATTCCCAGACCACCTCTAAGATTGTTTAAAATAAAGGTATTGTAATCGTACGTTTCTGTCTTTTGTCAATAGTAACGTTGACCTTTCTTTTTCGAGAAAACAAAATCTGTTGTACAGTTAAAGGTACTGAAATAGTAAGAAATTTTCTGAAATCCCCACGCGTTTGCAAGTGTAAGTCTCTGTTGTAACCTGTTGATTTACGAGAGACTGCGTGTGCTTCCGTACAGTGTTTCTAAAATGTGCAGTAACGAGTCAGAAATCATTGGAATGTAGTGTAGGTGTGTTTGTTATAACCGGGAATCAATCCGCAGTACTTGACCAATCAACTACGGGAAATATCAGAAAAATTGGCAGGAGTTAGCAAGAAAAACAAAGGTAAAATATCACGTGAACGAGCACCGATACCGAGCACTATGTACAATATACCCTAGAGAAAAAGACAAGAAAACAAAAGTCAACCGCTGCAAGTGTTACGAAGTGGTGTGTGAAACATATAATGAAGAATGTCTGCGGGAAGCGCATCTAGTGAGATAAAGGGTGAAATGGAGGATTCTGCTAAAAATAAAGAAAGGAAGAAAAATGTTTACAGTTAATACAAGTATTGTTTTCTCTTGTGGGTTTATGTTTAGTATAATAGATGTGTGTGTGTGTGTGTGTGTGTGTGTGTTTCATTAAAAATTAGCATATCCTTAATGAATACATCCTAAGTGGTATAAATGAAATTGTATAAACTGCAGGGAATCTTAAAATATGAAAATTGCGATAGTTGTTTTCTTTACAGTCCGACCTTTTTTAATAAACTAGTGTGAGATATGAAGTTTTGCACATTTAAGGGTTGTTAACATGAATGTAAGGAATATATATTATGATATGATATGATATGATTCTCAAATACTCTGTCCTGCTGACCCTTCACATTTCTGTATTCGGGCGAGTGTGTATTCTTCTTCTTCTTCTTCTTCTTCTTCTTCTTATTATTATTATTACTATTACTATAATTATTATTATTATTATTATTATTATTATTATTATTATTATTATTGTGTGAAGAGTTGTATCGGAAGTGCTTTATAGACTAAATTAATAATTTCTATCTTAACTGAAATATTTACATTATATTTCACACAGTATAGTTACAGGTAGCATAAATTCAGATAATGGTTTTTATATGGGAATCTACTTCTTGTGTTTAGAGGCTACATTTATACAGAGTTAATAATTTCTCCCCTATGTAACATATTTCCATGAAATTTTATACGCATCTATGCAAAAACGAATTATGCTCGTGTAATTAGGGAATTAGGGAAAAATTAGTGTTTCTGATAATTTTTAATGTTTTAATAGAAATTATGCTCCTAAAAGATGACTAGCCTGCCATATTTTTCGCAGTTGGTAACAAAATGCTAGATTCATGGATATACTCCATAATTTAGTTGTTCATTATATGTTCAAGAAGTGTTGAATTTTTCTTGGAGAAATTAAGCTCCTTCATCCAGACTCTGAAAAGTGGCTGCTGTCGAATTCGTAAAGCGCCACCAAGAGATGAATATAACATCTAAGTTTGCAGGATGTAGCAGCTAAATTTTAAGCCGTATAGAGTTTAATATTTGATTAATGTGTGGGTAGAAGAATTGAAAGTTAACTCAGGTTTACTTGTAATGCACAGCCTGTTAAATATGTCGTAAAAAAAAAAAAAAAAAAAAAAAACTAGTTGCACAAATCTCAGTAAACGTGCCAATTAAATGAATGCTAACGTATTATAGATTGCTTTTCGCGTATTAAATGAAAGTACACATCTTGTCCTATGACCTCCATAAGGGAAGGTTTAACAATATAAAACAGCCACTGACCCCACGAACAAAAATCAACTGAAGAGCGTGACTTAAAAAAAAAAAAAAAAAAAAAAAAAAAAAAAAAAAAAAAAAAAAAAAAAAACTCATGTTTTGTCCCACCTCTTACTGATATTGATGTTTTGTATGTTGTTGTGCACAATGCCTAGCTTTTGTTTAAGCCTAGATATTACTTAAACTTCGGTTATGATGAAGTTGATTTTCTTACATAGTTTTGCGTTCTGGACAACTGTGCGCCGGCATCTCTCGGAACATCCGAGATCAGGTCCCTATCCCCTCCACCGCAAAGTCAAATAGCGTCTGTCACTTGATTTTGAATATTAAACAAACATACCATCACGGCATTTCCGTTATGGCATCTGGTGTCATCAATAAGCTACAAATAAAGGAAAGAAAGAAAGAAAGAAAGAAAGAAAGAAAGAAAGAAAGAAAGAAAGAAAGAAAGTAGCACAGTCACTGTCCTGAACAAGGTACGCAAGTATTATTTTAATTAATGCGTATCGCCTACCAGCCGCCGAAACTATTCGACAGGAGAGTGAATATCCTACACGGTCCTGTAAAAATGTTCTGAATACACTAAATGACGTGTAATTTTTTTTCTATTATTAGGACAATTGAACGTGTCATTGCTCCTGCGGGTTGCTTTGTTTCACACCACAGAGAATTCAGGTTCTCTACCCCCCGGGATTCTAGAGATAAGAGAGCGATGAGGTTAAAGGAGTAGGCGTTTGTTCGTGTTTTTGTTTTTACTTTAGAAAAATTGCGAAACGTGACGCAATAGCGATAAGTTTTATGAACAAGTTTGCTGAATCGACCAATTGAAGGTAATTTATATTTTGCTAAAGAAGAGAGGAGATTAATGAAATCAGTTATTGTAATAATCGTAGTAGATTGAAGGAATTGTTTGTATTCAAACTCCTTTTGTGAAATAAGCTGCTCGGATGCTTATCAGGGTGACGGTTATAAATGTTATCGTAATACCCACCCGAGGTCACAAAGGTCACAGTCTTCCGCTTGTCCTTTCCTAAGCAGACCACGTCTGTACTATCGAAAATAATGAGTCACAGTTATAGTTTCGTGAAAGTAAAAAATGTTAGATAGGAGACAAGTAGCTACTCTTATACAATCATAATCACATTTTGTATCCAATATAGTATAAACGAGCTACATGTAAGTACTGTGTAAAGTTTCATTAAAACAATATATTATATATGAGACAAGTCACTAATTTTTGTCAAAACGCATCGTCTATAAAGGGGTAGTTTCTCCTCTTATACAGTAGTGACTATAGTGCGAAGTTTCATGGAAATATGTCACATTTTTAGTCCAGCTAGATTTGCTTTCTGGACCACTTTGAGCCTTGGCGCTTGTGATCGGTCGGACGGAGGATCACTCGTCCCGGCGGCGTTAACCCTTAATTTGGTAAATATATATAATGTGCAATATTATAGAACTGTGAAATTTTTTTTTAATTTTCCTAAGAAACTTTGTTATCCATCGTTCTATTAAAAAATTGTTTATTAACCTATAGGATACATTGCGATATTTGTCAAACAGGCTGTGGGAAAATGCTGATACGGTGAGGAATGGAAAGGGAGAAACCATTTATATTATTGAGGTGACCTTGAACTGAGGGTAGTAGGAACGAGACCTGGAGTACGGTACAACCGGCTCTTCCGAGAAATAACTAGTGGCCCTGAAAAGGGCCTTTTTGCGGGCAGGAGTACCTTTGTTAATTCAAGCCCTCTCGCCGCGGATGCGCCTAGCCAGCTGAATATCCTTGGGCATAATGGTCACGCGCTTGGCGTGGATGGCGCAAAGGTTGGTATCCTCGAAGAGACCGACGAGGTATGCCTCGCTTGCCTCCTGCAAGGCCATTACGGCTGAGCTCTGGAAACGGAGGTCGGTTTTGAAATCCTGAGCGATTTCACGCACCAAGCGCTGGAAAGGCAGCTTGCGGATGAGGAGCTCGGTGCTCTTCTGGTAACGACGGATCTCGCGAAGAGCAACTGTACCAGGTCGGTATCGATGGGGTTTCTTCACGCCTCCAGTAGCCGGTGCGCTCTTCCTAGCGGCCTTCGTTGCCAGCTGCTTTCGTGGAGCCTTGCCTCCCGTGGACTTACGCGCAGTTTGCTTCGTACGTGCCATCGCTTACTCCTTCGTCCTCGCAACCCAAGTTGACGCAATACAGTCGCGCCCGCTGCCCCCAAGAGGGGTATTTATGTCTTCGCCCGTTGAGAAGCCACGCCCCTTCCGTAATGTGATTGGTCCGCGGGTTTTAGTATATAAACCAAAAAATGACCCGCCGTCGAGATCACTTTTAACCTTCGTCACACGAGCAACATGACTGGACGCGGCAAGGGAGGCAAGGGTCTTGGCAAAGGTGGAGCGAAGCGCCACAGGAAGGTTCTCCGAGATAATATTCAGGGCATCACGAAGCCGGCCATTCGTCGTCTCGCCCGACGTGGAGGCGTAAAGCGTATCTCCGGCCTCATCTACGAGGAGACGAGAGGTGTTCTCAAGGTCTTTCTGGAGAACGTAATCCGTGACGCTGTAACATACACCGAGCACGCGAAGCGGAAGACAGTCACGGCCATGGACGTGGTATACGCCTTGAAGAGGCAGGGGAGGACTCTCTACGGGTTCGGCGGTTAGACTGCCTACACACGTCTGCTGCCGAATCCGTCGGCAAAACGGCCCTTTTCAGGGCCATAAAATCCGTCTAAAAAGGGCAGTAGTTGTCGAGATTAATTTAATTCACCTTTACTGTGTGACCACTAGCTCAACAGGCCAGTGCGGAAAACAGAACTTATTTCGTAGGGGCACTTCAGTATCAGCAAAAGACGTTGTAAGAAATGCCTCTCCGTTTTTCAAATGGGTCTGACCCCAACGCTTGGTATATCAAGTGGAAAGACCGGATTCCTCTGTGAAGCCTTGCTCCTCGGATTATGTTACCTGTTACTGTAAACTTCTGTAAGTCAATAATCACTGTCCGAAGAATTGGTGGGTAATATGACAACGCAGGTAGGCAATGCTCACCAGACCGTAACAAGGAACCGAGGGGATTGACACATACTGAACATCACATCACCACGTTTTTGCAATGCCAACTTTTAGGTCATAGGAATCCAGTGTGGTAAACACTGGGGAGAAGAGGTACACATCGCATGTCAGAACACAGGACTTCGTCCTGTCAGACAACTTCCACGTATAGCTTGCGTCATTTCGGTTCGAACGAAACGACAGAGAGAGGGGAAATTCGAACGCAAATTGTCAAAGCCTTCGATTCCTACGAGAAGGTCATGTCATCATCTCAGTATTGGGGTTCCTGCGCGTGCGGCCAATATGTGCACCAACAAACAAACGCATTAGGAACTCTATTATAACGCCGTAAGTTGTTCACCAGTTATCGATTTCTTATTCAAAATTAGTTTCATTCGTAGTATGTAGTAAAGTAAACTAGTATATTCAAACGTATATGTCTAAAACCACGATGGGCACCAAAGAAGGGGACTTGTGATTATTTTCACGATAATCTCCATTACTCTAATATGATAGAAATATATTACATAAATTTCGAAGCCAACTATGTACCTTGGCATCATCATCTAATTTAACTCGTATTGTGTTAAATTATATAATAATAATGAAACCTTTCTATATGCATCAGTATAATGTGTTATCACACAATAGCCTAGTAAATGTACAACGGTTTCAAGTACTTCAGTGCGAACCTGGGACAACGACATCGTTCAGAGCACAAAATTACAGAATGATGATATTAAATCAGCCCACCGGTATAGAGAGAGAGAGAAAGTTGACACGCGTAATGAAATTACATTACGAAGCCGTGAGAGAGGATTAACAATACTGGCTATTTCTGACTTTTGTGAGGTTAGTGGGGCCCTTAAAAGGGCCGTTTTACGGAGAAGGGGCTTAAGCCTTCTTCTCGGTTTTCTTCGGGAGGAGAACCGCCTGGATGTTGGGCAACACACCACCCTGGGCGATGGTGACGCCGGACAGGAGTTTGTTCAGCTCCTCGTCGTTGCGAATGGCGAGCTGTAAGTGACGAGGAATGATCCTAGTCTTCTTGTTGTCACGAGCTGCGTTGCCAGCCAACTCGAGAACTTCGGCCGCCAGGTACTCCATCACCGCGGCCAGGTAGACTGGCGCACCGGCACCAACTCGCTCTGCGTAATTGCCCTTACGCAAAAGACGGTGGATACGGCCTACCGGGAACTGCAACCCAGCACGGCTGGATCGAGACTTTGACTTTCCCTTCACCTTGCCTCCCTTTCCACGACCCGACATGATGCTACTCCTACTTGCAGCTGTTTAACTACAAGAACGACGCCTCGCCCAAAATGATGCAGGGCCCGGTGTCAGAGTTGATTGCTGGCAGAGCCAGCGGTCGTTTTAGGGTCTTACATTACAATGCCCTCTTCGACCGTGAGTGCTTGTGAGTGCAGTGTTATTAGAATGTTGGATATTTAGGGCTTTTATGAGATTGAGGTTGAGACGTGGAAAGAAGACAGGTGGGTAGAAAGTAAGAAAGAAGATTTAAGAAGCAGATTTTAAGTTCTGATTTGTTGTTATTTGAGGAGTAACCATGAACTATTTGTGATGTAAATTATTTACTGGGCTTGCGTGAATTTTGAATGTATTTATTTATTGTTTAGTTATTCAACGGTAGCTATCATGCATCACTAAGCAGTGGTGAGGGCAGTCACAATTTGTTTATATTGTTGTTATCCTTGTGTTTGGGCGTTGGAATTTTGACTTCAGCTATCCAGCAGTCGGAGTGATGTTCGCTGGTACGTTATGTTGTGGGTGGGGTGTTTGATTTCGATTTCCTCTCGTTGTAGATGAAGGTGGATTATTAATTGTATGTGTCGGGTTCTGGTCCATGACATATATGTGCATTCCTCAACGATGGCATTCTTGTGGAGTATTTATGGGAAACAGGCCGCGAATTTGCCGATTCCGGGAGACGAGGGGTGTTGTAGAGAGGGAGAGAGGGGGGGAGAGTTTAATGGTTATTTTGTGGATTGAAGTGATCTTGATAGGCTTGTAGGAGTTTTTCAATGGTTGTGTTCTTGTTGGTGTGTGGAGGATTGTTAAACATATGTTGTGTGTATGAGCGACGTAGTGCGAAGTGTGTGTATTTAGTGACTGTTCGGATTAGGTGTGTGGAGAGTGGTTTCGTTTTGGTGTGGATGTATACTGTGTCGTTTCTGGTATGTTTGGGTAGTCGAAATATCTGGCGCAATAATTTCCTTTCACGGGACTCAAATTTCTTTTGTGTTGAGGGTGAAGATTGCAATAGAAAGTAGGAGGAGTAGGTGCACTGGGATCGAACCAGTGCTTTATATAGGTGTAGTAATGTGTTGGCGTGGCAGCCTTGTCGTCTAATGCCGCTTAGGTAGCTTACTGCTTTAGTGGCTTTGTTGTATTTGTCCCATATTGTTTGCGCTATTGTAGTCCAAGAGAGTTTTGATGTGAGTGGAATGCCTAGATATGTTACTTTGTGTTGGAGTGGTATTAATGCTTGTCCGATTGTAATGTGTTGTCTGTTTGTGATTCGTGATTTTAAAGAGGGGCGGAAGACACAGGTTTGGGTTTTTTCGGTGTTGATGGTAATTCTCCAGGTGTTGGCCCACTCAGTGTACTGTCTCAGGGCGTTGTCTATTAGTACCCTGGCGGATCGTAAGCGGGGATGGGTGGCCCAGAAAGCAACATCGTCAGCAAACTGTGCCAGGCCCACTTGATTGTTGTTGGGTTGAGGGATGTCAGATACATATATGTTATAGAGCAGGGGGGAAATCACGCTGCCCTGGGGAACTCCTGCTTCGATTTGGAAGGTGCGGGACAGATCTTGTCTGCCAAGACGGACCTGGCCAGATCGGTTATTCAGGAAGCTGGAGATCCAGCGTGTTATTTCGTGCGGAAATTGCATGTTTGTTAATTTATATCGCAAGGCGTCCAGCCATACTGTGTCAAAGGCTCGTCTGGCGTCGAGCGCTACCAAGATTGAGTAATGTCGTTTAGAGTAGGCCTCCTCAATGGGGGTAAGTGCCCGACGGTAACCTTCACTTTTACGCCAACGTCAATAATCGACAGCGGACCAATCGTAAAGTCACAAACGTTTGCGCTGTTTCTATTGGCTCGCACTGGGAAGGCAGTACGGCATTGTCCCTGCGACTTAAATATTTTTCTCCCTCCGGGCTCATCATCAGACGAGCACCATGCCCCCCAAAGCTTCCGGAAAGGCTGCCAAGAAGGCCGGCAAGGCCCAGAAGAATATTTCGAAGGGCGATAAGAAGAAGAAGCGCAAGAGGAAGGAGAGCTACGCCATTTACATCTACAAGGTTCTGAAACAAGTTCACCCAGACACGGGAATCAGTTCAAAGGCTATGAGCATCATGAACAGCTTCGTTAACGACATCTTCGAGCGCATCGCCGCGGAAGCTTCGCGGCTCGCGCATTACAACAAGCGGTCGACCATCACCAGTCGGGAGATCCAGACAGCCGTCCGTCTCCTGCTACCCGGTGAGCTGGCCAAGCACGCCGTCAGTGAAGGGACCAAGGCCGTCACAAAATACACTAGTTCCAAGTAAGCGGGAGTGCTTGCTAGGGAATCAGCAACCGGCCCTTTTAAGGGCCACAAGTTATTCATAACAGAGTAGATGAATGAAGAACAACAGCGTTTCCCACCGAGTGAAAATTTAAATAATCACCCCGATAACACTTCTAGGATAGATAATACATTATAGGCAGTCCATGGGAGACTTGGATCCACGAGGCAAATTCGTTTCCTTAATAGTTTCGTACGACTTATATGAGAGCGCGGTGTCATTCCTACTCACTTGGCAGCATTAATTGTTGAGGGAAAACAACTTAGAAGGTAACTTGTCGACCGCGGTCATAATCCTTCCGCAGGCCACTACTGAGAATCTGTGGACATACGGGTAATCTATCTTTATTGAAACTCGGGTTCATAACATACGACTGATACTTTATATATCTGTCACGTAATCCATCAAGAGACAAATGTCCCCCCCCCCCCTAGTCAGTAGCGAGCTTCAGTCCATTCGTAGTAGCCGCCGGTGCAAGAAGTGAATTGAAGTTTGTGTGAAGTTCCGTAGTATGGCATGAAAATGATGTCGAAAATCCGACTACAGTTCCACAACCATGTGGTTGAAAGGAGGCTCCGCTGTTGAACAACAATCCACCTGTGGCTTAACTTAGAATGCCGACTAGCTGTTTTATTAATCCCGTGTCAATCCAGCAGTGTGTGACGTTGAAACGTAACCAAACTGCCGTTGATAGATAGATTTATCATCTATCCCAATGACATCCAACGAGCTTGGTAATTTAGGTACAGAGTCTAAGCAGGCAGTTTACGTGTGTGTGTGAGCGAGTGCAGGTTTTATCGAGTGCACCCCAATCCCATCGTCCTCAAGTGCCTACAGATTACGCAGTTTCATCGGCAACGGCCATACCATGTTGAAAATACCGGTTCTCGTCCGATCACCGAAGTCAAGCAACATTGGGCGTGGTCAGTACTTGGATGGGTGACCGCTTGGGAACACCACGTGCCGTTGGCGATTTTTTTTTTTACGTCACTATTTCCAGCGTGTTCTAATAAGACTTATGGGATATTATGTTCCCTTCCCTATTCCAGCTATAGCTTGGATGATGACGCCGCTGCATAATTGTAGAGTAATTGATAATTCTTAAGTACTTGCAGCTCCGTATTGAAACTTATGACTGGTAGCATATTCATATGAGACGGTTCACTTCTCTGCGTTTTCTCGAAGAAGGGAATATGTATTCAGGGGATTGTGAACGTACCTCGCGCTCTCCCTAGAAGTTAGAGACATTTTAGGTAAAGAATGTAATATACTGTACATATATGGCTAATTAAAATCCCATTAGTTACTACATTTCAGTGGGTAGTACAAATTCCATAATGAAAATATCTCTGTCCTAGTAGTTGTATCCTTTAAAGAAGCTCGTTGTTTTCCCATGATGAAGGGCAGAACTTGGTCGGTAGAAATTTAAACAGACTGCATTATCAGACCAGGCGTTATTTCAATATCAGCGTTTAGTTTAGGAAATATAGCAATAGCGGAGTTGGGAGAAGTAGTTATAGCATGTACAGTAAGTATAAACAGTTCGCTGTACTGTACAGTGAATATAAATATTTGAATGTACGATGGCAAAACATCAGACATACAGTACGTAGCTCACATATCTTTAAAAATAAATAAATAAATAAATAAATAAAAATAAAGAAGACATTCTGAGGAGTGAGTGGAAAGTGCATATTATAATGAATATTTTTAACTCTCAGTTGACATTGAGAGAGAAAGCCATGCATCGGGGAACCGGTGACTGTTTTTGCGTTACCTTCTGCTATTGGCGTTGTTGGTTAGTAACGAATGAAAGGGGTAGGACGCGGAATCAAATGTCAAAAAACGATAGGGAAATAATAGTAACTGGTTGTATTTCGATCGAGCTCGGCGTGCTGATTCACCAGTGGGGTGTTTCACAAAGTTTACAATCTTTGGAAATTGTGAACTCTGTTTGTAAACTTCTGTTTCACAATCTTTGTTTGTAAAGGTGGACTGTACAAAGGAAATCAAATCTTTACGAATGAAATTTTGCGCTCTTTACAAGTGATATGTTTGTTTCACAACGAAGGAGTAATTTTACAAACGTGTAAACTAAACTTTACTAGTGAAGTTAGCACATTTTCTACAGTAGCCCTGTTGAAATAGCTTCTAATTGTGAATGAAAAAAATAAACACATATGTATAAAATCAATTTTATAGTAACAGGGTACCATTAAGAATTACACTGAAGCAGTTGTGATGTTATTGAGTAGTTCTAGCGACTCAGACGAAGATTTTGCATTTAGGCCTAACGTAGAATTTTCCGGCCACGTTCGTATCATTGTACGAATATTAATGAAAGGTTTCGAATGAATCCCGCGCTATACTTCAGAATACCGCGTTAGTTCTTATATACGAGGAACGTATTTAATAAATACTCGCACTTAAAGAAGAAAAACTTTGCACCGAAAACCAATCACTTAATAATGCAATGTCGGCATTACTTACGCAGTATTCTGAAGTCGTTCCGAATCCCATTTCGCTGTAATCTCTCCTACAAGATATGGGACATCACATGCAACATCTGAAAGGGAAAAGTGGTGCCCTAACCTCAAAGCGAGAACTGCATTGGTTGCATAGTAGCTCTCAGTTCCCTGCGTTAGCAGATAAGAACGGAATTTATAAGATTACAGTGTGCAAAAGTTCACACATGGTAGTTGATGTTGTTACAAGATTGAAAAAACTCGAGGCGGGTTATTGATCACCGAATGTGCTTACTCGGGCAAAGGATTTTTATGCTCCTCCTGCTGGGTTCCCTAATGTTGGCGAGGTTATGGATGAAACAATAAAATATACTGATGGACCAGCAGAGAGCGAAGTTGATTTTAATGGATGGACATGTTAGCTGCTCTATCAACTGCATATAACTACGTGGGTCAAATCCATTATTTATCAATTATTTGAATGAATTTCGCGCTAACTTTCGTCAGTTAAGTCGTAGGCTAATTAATGCATTGGTATGCTCGACCAATTGCATGCCGCGAAACTCCGTTGTCGCCGATGTAGCAAAATCTAAATAAAATATATATAAAAAAATATAAACATGTCCATCGATAGTTCTAAAATTACAGCTACTTTACCTCTGATCCTTAGTGATTTTTGTAAACTGTCGTTGGCGATTTTGTTCAACCAATTATGCGTATTTGTAAGTTTGTTTCGCCGATTTTGTAAAGTTCGTTAAAACATACAAGTGAATAAGATTGCATTGTGAAACACAGTTAACAAGCATATGTAATATTTCCGTTGTTAATTGTATATTGTTAATTTGTAATTTGTTAGCGTTGTGAAACATGCCCCCATTTACCTTTAGAGGTAATATCTACATTAATATTTAGTTAAAATTTAAAGAAATTTTAAACGAATGGAAGCTGCATTTTAATTCACCCCAAATTACTATGTTCCCTTTCAGATTATCAGCTGTTGTTGTTGTTGTTGTTGTATTGTAAGTTCTCACTTATTGTTAGCTAGCCGTACCCGTTCGCTCCGCTCCACCTGTTAGAAATAAATATAAAGTAATTACATAATTAAAATAGGACGTCTGATCCAGGGAACAACTTTTACAACAGCGCAAGATAATCTGCTTCGCATATTACCCAATTTTTTTTTAGCACTGCATTTATTGCATATATATTTTATGTATTTTAACACGATTCAATTGAGCATAGTTAAAATATGAATTATTAAAATAATGGATTGCCAAGCTAAAGTACTATTACTGCATACTAAATCAATACACTCTCGTTGTTCGTTAATTCTCTGAGATTAAAATGCGTGTACATAAATATTATTTTAAGAAATACAGAAAACGAATGTACAAAATAGCCTATCAAATTTTCTGTGCATAAGAAGCTATTTTAATCTTACCTGTCCTCGATTTACTCAGACGTTACTGTAATAACATTATAGCATTATGTCCATCTAGAGAAACTACAGTTTCCAATGGTGAAATAATAACTAATTATACAAATCAGTTAATTTACGAGCTTGTGATATTACTTCATACAAACACAGAAACATTCCCTGTAGGCTATGTTTAATAGCTTTCGATTGTTTGTTGATGTCCAAGGCCCCTGTTTCGATTGTTGTTGTCCAAGGCCCCTTATAGACGAAGTCATTTGTTCTTAATTCATTGCACCGTCTTAGATAGCGTTATTTTAATTTTAAAACTCATTTATCTCATTAAATATCAGTCCTATCAAAATGTTGTAAAAAAATAAAACTTAACGGAAATCATTTTTAAAGGAACATCTGTTATGTAACATTTTTTCTCAAATATCAATAATAAGCGAGATATTTCGATTTATTTAATTCAGGCCCCCTTATAACTCCCCTTTTAAATAATGTATTTCGAATGCCATATAGCCTAAAATCTAAGTTACAACAAACTTAATTTATATTCCAGTTTTCATATAAATCGGTTCAGCCATTATCGCGTGAAAAGGTAACAAACATACAGACAGACATACAAACAAAAATTTCAAAAATGCGATTTTCGGTTTCAGGGTGGTTAATTATATATGTTAGGACCAATTACTTTTGGAAAATCGAAACTTACCAGAAAAATTTCGGCTACAGATTTATTATTAGTATAGATAGTACGAGATACGACCGCAATTTTGTACGACTAGTGTAATGAAGGAATGCAAAAAATTATTTTGGAACTTTGCAATGTTAGTCTATCATTAAAATAAAATTAAATCTTAATTCGTCCCTTTTGCAGGAGTCTTCTTCATCCAGTATGTTGTTGGCTGATATGGAGGAGGAGGGGGGGGGGACATGCTCTAAAGGGATTAAATTTGCTTAGCAAATCGATATGGTGACTAACGCTTGCAATGCGTCATAGCTATAATTGTACTGCGCGGTAATTTCAGAGTAATAAGAGTTCAGTTCAGGGATCTGCTAATTTCTTCATATTGTGTTCGGCAATGGAATAGTACCGCAGTAGCATTAAGAGGTTTTTATAATTTGAACTGATATGTGCAGGTATATTGACCCCCCCCCCCTCCCACCGCTGGCCGACGCGGACTGCAATGACAACAGTAAGCCACACGTCATACGTAAGCCTTTCTTCTTCTTCATCTTTGCTCGCCTGGCAAATACAGTCTTGGATTTCACATATTCAATTTTTCACAGTCCCAACTCCCTTGCATGGACGTGTTTTCACGTACCTTTAAAGTTTCTCCTCTCATTCATTCAGTCTATTCGCAAGCCTGAGGGTTTTCCGTGGTTTTCCCTAAGGAGCTAAGACAAATGTAGGGATGAGCCCAGAAAGAAAAGGGCATTCACTTCCTTAGACCCTGGTAACTGCTCTTTTTAGAGGAAGGAGGAGGAGAAAGAAACCCCCCCACCCCCACCGACGTGGACTGCAATGACAACAGTAAGCAACACGTTATATGTAAAGCCTTTATTATTATTATTATTATTATTATTATTATTATTTACAATGGGACTAAAGGTGGTGTAGATACACTATGTCAAATGTGCCACAATCTTTCCTGCAATAGAAAGACGAGGCGCTGGCCACTAGCAATATTTTACAACATGCTAAATATTGCAAGTATAAATTCATGGATAATTTATAGTTAGAAGAACTCAGAAAACAATATCAAGAAAACAATTCATTTTCCAATTGTGTGAAGAGCTGACAAAACCGTGGATGCAGCACCGCTTTGCACGTCCTACTTTACACCGATCTCTGCGGGCAACAATTGAAGAACATCTGAACATTGCTGTGCAACAACAATGCCAGGTAATGCAGCCAGATGGTGAACGTACTGTTTGCTATAAATGTCCTGCAAAGAAGAGGAGAATGATGACAACATTTTGTGGACTTTGCAAAAAGGGGTTCTGCAGAGAACATCGCGCTGTTGTTTGCACTAATTGTAAATAGGACAATAACATGAACGTAAAGACTTTATGACAAACTTAAAATTAAATGAACACTAATGGCTACGAAAAGTGTAAAAGTTGTTAAATGTGTGATATTGAGTTGATTTCAGTTAATTAAAATGTGAGTAGTAAAAATTACGAATGCTTACCTTTAACATGAGTACAGTGATGATTACCTGTCTAGGGTTAAGTAGTCGCGTGGTGAGTTTAGGAATTCCCAGACCACCTCTAAGATTGTTTAAAATAAAGGTATTGTAATCGTACGTTTCTGTCTTTTGTCAATAGTAACGTTGACCTTTCTTTTTCGAGAAAACAAAATCTGTTGTACAGTTAAAGGTACTGAAATAGTAAGAAATTTTCTGAAATCCCCACGCGTTTGCAAGTGTAAGTCTCTGTTGTAACCTGTTGATTTACGAGAGACTGCGTGTGCTTCCGTACAGTGTTTCTAAAATGTGCAGTAACGAGTCAGAAATCATTGGAATGTAGTGTAGGTGTGTTTGTTATAACCGGGAATCAATCCGCAGTACTTGACCAATCAACTACGGGAAATATCAGAAAAATTGGCAGGAGTTAGCAAGAAAAACAAAGGTAAAATATCACGTGAACGAGCACCGATACCGAGCACTATGTACAATATACCCTAGAGAAAAAGACAAGAAAACAAAAGTCAACCGCTGCAAGTGTTACGAAGTGGTGTGTGAAACATATAATGAAGAATGTCTGCGGGAAGCGCATCTAGTGAGATAAAGGGTGAAATGGAGGATTCTGCTAAAAATAAAGAAAGGAAGAAAAATGTTTACAGTTAATACAAGTATTGTTTTCTCTTGTGGGTTTATGTTTAGTATAATAGATGTGTGTGTGTGTGTGTGTGTGTGTGTGTTTCATTAAAAATTAGCATATCCTTAATGAATACATCCTAAGTGGTATAAATGAAATTGTATAAACTGCAGGGAATCTTAAAATATGAAAATTGCGATAGTTGTTTTCTTTACAGTCCGACCTTTTTTAATAAACTAGTGTGAGATATGAAGTTTTGCACATTTAAGGGTTGTTAACATGAATGTAAGGAATATATATTATGATATGATATGATATGATTCTCAAATACTCTGTCCTGCTGACCCTTCACATTTCTGTATTCGGGCGAGTGTGTATTCTTCTTCTTCTTCTTCTTCTTCTTCTTCTTATTATTATTATTACTATTACTATAATTATTATTATTATTA
Source organism: Periplaneta americana (assembly GCF_040183065.1). Classification (NCBI taxonomy): domain Eukaryota; kingdom Metazoa; phylum Arthropoda; class Insecta; order Blattodea; family Blattidae; genus Periplaneta; species Periplaneta americana. Next base: position 68,120,429 of record NC_091126.1, on the reverse strand, counting down.
TTATTATTATTATTATTATTATTATTATTGTGTGAAGAGTTGTATCGGAAGTGCTTTATAGACTAAATTAATAATTTCTATCTTAACTGAAATATTTACATTATATTTCACACAGTATAGTTACAGGTAGCATAAATTCAGATAATGGTTTTTATATGGGAATCTACTTCTTGTGTTTAGAGGCTACATTTATACAGAGTTAATAATTTCTCCCCTATGTAACATATTTCCATGAAATTTTATACGCATCTATGCAAAAACGAATTATGCTCGTGTAATTAGGGAATTAGGGAAAAATTAGTGTTTCTGATAATTTTTAATGTTTTAATAGAAATTATGCTCCTAAAAGATGACTAGCCTGCCATATTTTTCGCAGTTGGTAACAAAATGCTAGATTCATGGATATACTCCATAATTTAGTTGTTCATTATATGTTCAAGAAGTGTTGAATTTTTCTTGGAGAAATTAAGCTCCTTCATCCAGACTCTGAAAAGTGGCTGCTGTCGAATTCGTAAAGCGCCACCAAGAGATGAATATAACATCTAAGTTTGCAGGATGTAGCAGCTAAATTTTAAGCCGTATAGAGTTTAATATTTGATTAATGTGTGGGTAGAAGAATTGAAAGTTAACTCAGGTTTACTTGTAATGCACAGCCTGTTAAATATGTCGTAAAAAAAAAAAAAAAAAAAAAAAACTAGTTGCACAAATCTCAGTAAACGTGCCAATTAAATGAATGCTAACGTATTATAGATTGCTTTTCGCGTATTAAATGAAAGTACACATCTTGTCCTATGACCTCCATAAGGGAAGGTTTAACAATATAAAACAGCCACTGACCCCACGAACAAAAATCAACTGAAGAGCGTGACTTAAAAAAAAAAAAAAAAAAAAAAAAAAAAAAAAAAAAAAAAAAAAAAAAAAAACTCATGTTTTGTCCCACCTCTTACTGATATTGATGTTTTGTATGTTGTTGTGCACAATGCCTAGCTTTTGTTTAAGCCTAGATATTACTTAAACTTCGGTTATGATGAAGTTGATTTTCTTACATAGTTTTGCGTTCTGGACAACTGTGCGCCGGCATCTCTCGGAACATCCGAGATCAGGTCCCTATCCCCTCCACCGCAAAGTCAAATAGCGTCTGTCACTTGATTTTGAATATTAAACAAACATACCATCACGGCATTTCCGTTATGGCATCTGGTGTCATCAATAAGCTACAAATAAAGGAAAGAAAGAAAGAAAGAAAGAAAGAAAGAAAGAAAGAAAGAAAGAAAGAAAGAAAGTAGCACAGTCACTGTCCTGAACAAGGTACGCAAGTATTATTTTAATTAATGCGTATCGCCTACCAGCCGCCGAAACTATTCGACAGGAGAGTGAATATCCTACACGGTCCTGTAAAAATGTTCTGAATACACTAAATGACGTGTAATTTTTTTTCTATTATTAGGACAATTGAACGTGTCATTGCTCCTGCGGGTTGCTTTGTTTCACACCACAGAGAATTCAGGTTCTCTACCCCCCGGGATTCTAGAGATAAGAGAGCGATGAGGTTAAAGGAGTAGGCGTTTGTTCGTGTTTTTGTTTTTACTTTAGAAAAATTGCGAAACGTGACGCAATAGCGATAAGTTTTATGAACAAGTTTGCTGAATCGACCAATTGAAGGTAATTTATATTTTGCTAAAGAAGAGAGGAGATTAATGAAATCAGTTATTGTAATAATCGTAGTAGATTGAAGGAATTGTTTGTATTCAAACTCCTTTTGTGAAATAAGCTGCTCGGATGCTTATCAGGGTGACGGTTATAAATGTTATCGTAATACCCACCCGAGGTCACAAAGGTCACAGTCTTCCGCTTGTCCTTTCCTAAGCAGACCACGTCTGTACTATCGAAAATAATGAGTCACAGTTATAGTTTCGTGAAAGTAAAAAATGTTAGATAGGAGACAAGTAGCTACTCTTATACAATCATAATCACATTTTGTATCCAATATAGTATAAACGAGCTACATGTAAGTACTGTGTAAAGTTTCATTAAAACAATATATTATATATGAGACAAGTCACTAATTTTTGTCAAAACGCATCGTCTATAAAGGGGTAGTTTCTCCTCTTATACAGTAGTGACTATAGTGCGAAGTTTCATGGAAATATGTCACATTTTTAGTCCAGCTAGATTTGCTTTCTGGACCACTTTGAGCCTTGGCGCTTGTGATCGGTCGGACGGAGGATCACTCGTCCCGGCGGCGTTAACCCTTAATTTGGTAAATATATATAATGTGCAATATTATAGAACTGTGAAATTTTTTTTTAATTTTCCTAAGAAACTTTGTTATCCATCGTTCTATTAAAAAATTGTTTATTAACCTATAGGATACATTGCGATATTTGTCAAACAGGCTGTGGGAAAATGCTGATACGGTGAGGAATGGAAAGGGAGAAACCATTTATATTATTGAGGTGACCTTGAACTGAGGGTAGTAGGAACGAGACCTGGAGTACGGTACAACCGGCTCTTCCGAGAAATAACTAGTGGCCCTGAAAAGGGCCTTTTTGCGGGCAGGAGTACCTTTGTTAATTCAAGCCCTCTCGCCGCGGATGCGCCTAGCCAGCTGAATATCCTTGGGCATAATGGTCACGCGCTTGGCGTGGATGGCGCAAAGGTTGGTATCCTCGAAGAGACCGACGAGGTATGCCTCGCTTGCCTCCTGCAAGGCCATTACGGCTGAGCTCTGGAAACGGAGGTCGGTTTTGAAATCCTGAGCGATTTCACGCACCAAGCGCTGGAAAGGCAGCTTGCGGATGAGGAGCTCGGTGCTCTTCTGGTAACGACGGATCTCGCGAAGAGCAACTGTACCAGGTCGGTATCGATGGGGTTTCTTCACGCCTCCAGTAGCCGGTGCGCTCTTCCTAGCGGCCTTCGTTGCCAGCTGCTTTCGTGGAGCCTTGCCTCCCGTGGACTTACGCGCAGTTTGCTTCGTACGTGCCATCGCTTACTCCTTCGTCCTCGCAACCCAAGTTGACGCAATACAGTCGCGCCCGCTGCCCCCAAGAGGGGTATTTATGTCTTCGCCCGTTGAGAAGCCACGCCCCTTCCGTAATGTGATTGGTCCGCGGGTTTTAGTATATAAACCAAAAAATGACCCGCCGTCGAGAGGAGATCATTCTGCCGACGGACGAGGTACAGAGACGTACAACAGAGGCTCCACTGCATCTCCGAGAACTTCGCGTCACAGCATCGCAGTTTGGCCTTGAGATGAGCACCAGCAGCGGCGGGCGCGGACCGCCGCGACAACCACCTGACGCAGCAGTCGTCACGGACGATCACGGCGGGCAACTTTTCATCGTTCCGACAACTACGAAGAAGGGAAAGAAGAAAAAGAAGACTCACACTACCACGACTGGGACTACACTCGACCAACCTACAACTGACTCCCATGAGACCACTACGCTACAGACTAAATTGACAACACTAGACCCGTGGACCGAACTAAAAAACTGGCCGTCTGAAAGAGCGAACCGATCAGTAATGGTCGAAGACGCTGACCCAGACTTACTAGCGACGCTCCAACCTCCTCATCGAGCCGACACATTGACACTTGGACCAAGAACGAGAGTGTTCACATTCTCGACACGACTCAAACTACAGAAAGCTACGAGACCCGACCCAAAGCAATTCGGGAAGAAAGCCCGCTACATTGCGCCACCGACCGCAACTCTACAAGGACCTTGGACGCTACCGACTGATCCTCCTGCACCATCCCGATCCGTGAAACCCGACCGGCCCTCAGAAGGTCCTTCCTCTGAACCCACCAGACCCGAAACCCCTCCACTGCAACACATCCAGGACTCGTACTTTTACACCACGAGTGAATCTGCCTCTTCTGAAGGTTCAAATGAATCCGAAGGAGAGGTAGACCAAGACTGGCAGAACGCCAAGTCACGGCGCAAGAAGAAGACTCGACCAACCGCGAGCGCCGTTTCGACCACGGCAGCCGAGAAGGTCACGCCCAGTCCACAACCTGCTCCCCAGAATTCCCTTGCACCCACACCACCACCAGACCGAGACACCACAGCCGCAAGTGAACGACTCAAGAGCAGAACGACTGTGAAAATCACTAGACACACGACTGACAACAATAACCCACTGTTCATCCAGAAGCTTATAAGACAGAACAACTTAAACATGGAAACTCCGAGACAATACTGGGCCTACTCTACAGGAACGACGACACTTACCTTCCCGACGATTGACGAGGCGGAACGATTTGTTAAAGCCATACCGGCCAGAACTTTTGGACCGTCCGCACAACTTTTCATCGTCCATACACCATCTCACCAAGGACAAAGACTTCCACGAAACCGAGAGATCAGTGTCGTCATGAAGAATGTCGGCACCCAGATCCCGGAGGACGAATTGTTGCAGATTCTACGGGAAAAGTTCCCTGGAATCAAGCGCATCTCTAGAATAACCTCCGCCCAGACTAACCAGCCGACGCAGATGGTTCGACTTATAGTACAAGACGTGACCACAGCCGACCAACTTCTATGTGGAATCAACATAGCCGGACGTAATTACAAAGTCGAGCCAGCCCACGAGACAGTATTCCACAGACCGTGTCAGAACTGCGCCCAGTATGGACATGACAAAACCGACTGCCGAAACGACAAGACGTGTTTCACTTGCGGAAAAAATCCCGTCCACTGCAAACACCCACCAGACAACCAAGTCAAGTTCTGCGCCAGCTGCAAGAGCGATACCCACTATACGGGCCAAGCACGCTGTCCAAACTACCCCCGACATAACCCAACCCAACAAACTCCAACCCACATCCCGGTTCAAACACCCCAACAGATCCCTCCACCAATTCCTAAACCCTCACAATCCAGTCCAATCCAACTTCCCGAACCAAGACCTGGAATATCGTACGCCAGTGCGGTAAACCCGACAACGACAGAACCAACAACGGAACCTACACAGACTAACACCGAACAAATCGTAGCAGCAGCTCTAAATTCTGCAATGCAGAAAATAGAAAGCTACATCGACCAACAGATCAACAGACTGCGAGATGAAATTGTGATGTTCACAATTTCACTCCTCACGACAGACGCCCAACCCAAGACAAGACGAACGACTTTAGCAACAGCTAACCAGACAGCAAGACGGCTCTTACGCAGACAAGTTGCTCACCACTTTGTGGGTAACAAACTACAACTATCACTAGCACCACTGAAACGTGACACGACCAACCACAGACAAGCAACCAACAGCGGCCCTTCATAGGGCCGCGCGACAAAAGTAAACCACAACCAACACAGACAACAGCTTCATCCAGCCACATAAATCTACAAGATAACAGCATCCAAGGCCTACGCAGCAGCCTGGTGTGAGCGGAGAAGACGCTGACCCGTAGAGAGTCCAACGAGCGAAGCCTAGCCGGGACCACGCCTCAACTGTCGCTACAGACAAAACATCGTAACCTGAAGAGGGCATATGTAAGACCCTAAAACAGGTTGCCCTTTGGGCAAACAACTTTGAGCTTGAGCTGAGCCGTCGAGATCACTTTTAACCTTCGTCACACGAGCAACATGACTGGACGCGGCAAGGGAGGCAAGGGTCTTGGCAAAGGTGGAGCGAAGCGCCACAGGAAGGTTCTCCGAGATAATATTCAGGGCATCACGAAGCCGGCCATTCGTCGTCTCGCCCGACGTGGAGGCGTAAAGCGTATCTCCGGCCTCATCTACGAGGAGACGAGAGGTGTTCTCAAGGTCTTTCTGGAGAACGTAATCCGTGACGCTGTAACATACACCGAGCACGCGAAGCGGAAGACAGTCACGGCCATGGACGTGGTATACGCCTTGAAGAGGCAGGGGAGGACTCTCTACGGGTTCGGCGGTTAGACTGCCTACACACGTCTGCTGCCGAATCCGTCGGCAAAACGGCCCTTTTCAGGGCCATAAAATCCGTCTAAAAAGGGCAGTAGTTGTCGAGATTAATTTAATTCACCTTTACTGTGTGACCACTAGCTCAACAGGCCAGTGCGGAAAACAGAACTTATTTCGTAGGGGCACTTCAGTATCAGCAAAAGACGTTGTAAGAAATGCCTCTCCGTTTTTCAAATGGGTCTGACCCCAACGCTTGGTATATCAAGTGGAAAGACCGGATTCCTCTGTGAAGCCTTGCTCCTCGGATTATGTTACCTGTTACTGTAAACTTCTGTAAGTCAATAATCACTGTCCGAAGAATTGGTGGGTAATATGACAACGCAGGTAGGCAATGCTCACCAGACCGTAACAAGGAACCGAGGGGATTGACACATACTGAACATCACATCACCACGTTTTTGCAATGCCAACTTTTAGGTCATAGGAATCCAGTGTGGTAAACACTGGGGAGAAGAGGTACACATCGCATGTCAGAACACAGGACTTCGTCCTGTCAGACAACTTCCACGTATAGCTTGCGTCATTTCGGTTCGAACGAAACGACAGAGAGAGGGGAAATTCGAACGCAAATTGTCAAAGCCTTCGATTCCTACGAGAAGGTCATGTCATCATCTCAGTATTGGGGTTCCTGCGCGTGCGGCCAATATGTGCACCAACAAACAAACGCATTAGGAACTCTATTATAACGCCGTAAGTTGTTCACCAGTTATCGATTTCTTATTCAAAATTAGTTTCATTCGTAGTATGTAGTAAAGTAAACTAGTATATTCAAACGTATATGTCTAAAACCACGATGGGCACCAAAGAAGGGGACTTGTGATTATTTTCACGATAATCTCCATTACTCTAATATGATAGAAATATATTACATAAATTTCGAAGCCAACTATGTACCTTGGCATCATCATCTAATTTAACTCGTATTGTGTTAAATTATATAATAATAATGAAACCTTTCTATATGCATCAGTATAATGTGTTATCACACAATAGCCTAGTAAATGTACAACGGTTTCAAGTACTTCAGTGCGAACCTGGGACAACGACATCGTTCAGAGCACAAAATTACAGAATGATGATATTAAATCAGCCCACCGGTATAGAGAGAGAGAGAAAGTTGACACGCGTAATGAAATTACATTACGAAGCCGTGAGAGAGGATTAACAATACTGGCTATTTCTGACTTTTGTGAGGTTAGTGGGGCCCTTAAAAGGGCCGTTTTACGGAGAAGGGGCTTAAGCCTTCTTCTCGGTTTTCTTCGGGAGGAGAACCGCCTGGATGTTGGGCAACACACCACCCTGGGCGATGGTGACGCCGGACAGGAGTTTGTTCAGCTCCTCGTCGTTGCGAATGGCGAGCTGTAAGTGACGAGGAATGATCCTAGTCTTCTTGTTGTCACGAGCTGCGTTGCCAGCCAACTCGAGAACTTCGGCCGCCAGGTACTCCATCACCGCGGCCAGGTAGACTGGCGCACCGGCACCAACTCGCTCTGCGTAATTGCCCTTACGCAAAAGACGGTGGATACGGCCTACCGGGAACTGCAACCCAGCACGGCTGGATCGAGACTTTGACTTTCCCTTCACCTTGCCTCCCTTTCCACGACCCGACATGATGCTACTCCTACTTGCAGCTGTTTAACTACAAGAACGACGCCTCGCCCAAAATGATGCAGGGCCCGACGGTAACCTTCACTTTTACGCCAACGTCAATAATCGACAGCGGACCAATCGTAAAGTCACAAACGTTTGCGCTGTTTCTATTGGCTCGCACTGGGAAGGCAGTACGGCATTGTCCCTGCGACTTAAATATTTTTCTCCCTCCGGGCTCATCATCAGACGAGCACCATGCCCCCCAAAGCTTCCGGAAAGGCTGCCAAGAAGGCCGGCAAGGCCCAGAAGAATATTTCGAAGGGCGATAAGAAGAAGAAGCGCAAGAGGAAGGAGAGCTACGCCATTTACATCTACAAGGTTCTGAAACAAGTTCACCCAGACACGGGAATCAGTTCAAAGGCTATGAGCATCATGAACAGCTTCGTTAACGACATCTTCGAGCGCATCGCCGCGGAAGCTTCGCGGCTCGCGCATTACAACAAGCGGTCGACCATCACCAGTCGGGAGATCCAGACAGCCGTCCGTCTCCTGCTACCCGGTGAGCTGGCCAAGCACGCCGTCAGTGAAGGGACCAAGGCCGTCACAAAATACACTAGTTCCAAGTAAGCGGGAGTGCTTGCTAGGGAATCAGCAACCGGCCCTTTTAAGGGCCACAAGTTATTCATAACAGAGTAGATGAATGAAGAACAACAGCGTTTCCCACCGAGTGAAAATTTAAATAATCACCCCGATAACACTTCTAGGATAGATAATACATTATAGGCAGTCCATGGGAGACTTGGATCCACGAGGCAAATTCGTTTCCTTAATAGTTTCGTACGACTTATATGAGAGCGCGGTGTCATTCCTACTCACTTGGCAGCATTAATTGTTGAGGGAAAACAACTTAGAAGGTAACTTGTCGACCGCGGTCATAATCCTTCCGCAGGCCACTACTGAGAATCTGTGGACATACGGGTAATCTATCTTTATTGAAACTCGGGTTCATAACATACGACTGATACTTTATATATCTGTCACGTAATCCATCAAGAGACAAATGTCCCCCCCCCCCCTAGTCAGTAGCGAGCTTCAGTCCATTCGTAGTAGCCGCCGGTGCAAGAAGTGAATTGAAGTTTGTGTGAAGTTCCGTAGTATGGCATGAAAATGATGTCGAAAATCCGACTACAGTTCCACAACCATGTGGTTGAAAGGAGGCTCCGCTGTTGAACAACAATCCACCTGTGGCTTAACTTAGAATGCCGACTAGCTGTTTTATTAATCCCGTGTCAATCCAGCAGTGTGTGACGTTGAAACGTAACCAAACTGCCGTTGATAGATAGATTTATCATCTATCCCAATGACATCCAACGAGCTTGGTAATTTAGGTACAGAGTCTAAGCAGGCAGTTTACGTGTGTGTGTGAGCGAGTGCAGGTTTTATCGAGTGCACCCCAATCCCATCGTCCTCAAGTGCCTACAGATTACGCAGTTTCATCGGCAACGGCCATACCATGTTGAAAATACCGGTTCTCGTCCGATCACCGAAGTCAAGCAACATTGGGCGTGGTCAGTACTTGGATGGGTGACCGCTTGGGAACACCACGTGCCGTTGGCGATTTTTTTTTTTACGTCACTATTTCCAGCGTGTTCTAATAAGGACTTATGGGATATTATGTTCCCTTCCCTATTCCAGCTATTGCTTGGATGATGAGCCGCTGCATAATTGTAGAGTAATTGATAATTCTTAGTACTTGCAGCTCCGTATTGTTCGGTGGGGTGGGGGGGTTTATATGAGACGGTTCACTTCTCTGCGTTTTCTCGAAGAAGGGAATATGTATTCAGGGGATTGTGAACGTACCTCGCGCTCTCCCTAGAAGTTAGAGACATTTTAGGTAAAGAATGTAATATACTGTACATATATGGCTAATTAAAATCCCATTAGTTACTACATTTCAGTGGGTAGTACAAATTCCATAATGAAAATATCTCTGTCCTAGTAGTTGTATCCTTTAAAGAAGCTCGTTGTTTTCCCATGATGAAGGGCAGAACTTGGTCGGTAGAAATTTAAACAGACTGCATTATCAGACCAGGCGTTATTTCAATATCAGCGTTTAGTTTAGGAAATATAGCAATAGCGGAGTTGGGAGAAGTAGTTATAGCATGTACAGTAAGTATAAACAGTTCGCTGTACTGTACAGTGAATATAAATATTTGAATGTACGATGGCAAAACATCAGACATACAGTACGTAGCTCACATATCTTTAAAAATAAATAAATAAATAAATAAATAAAAATAAAGAAGACATTCTGAGGAGTGAGTGGAAAGTGCATATTATAATGAATATTTTTAACTCTCAGTTGACATTGAGAGAGAAAGCCATGCATCGGGGAACCGGTGACTGTTTTTGCGTTACCTTCTGCTATTGGCGTTGTTGGTTAGTAACGAATGAAAGGGGTAGGACGCGGAATCAAATGTCAAAAAACGATAGGGAAATAATAGTAACTGGTTGTATTTCGATCGAGCTCGGCGTGCTGATTCACCAGTGGGGTGTTTCACAAAGTTTACAATCTTTGGAAATTGTGAACTCTGTTTGTAAACTTCTGTTTCACAATCTTTGTTTGTAAAGGTGGACTGTACAAAGGAAATCAAATCTTTACGAATGAAATTTTGCGCTCTTTACAAGTGATATGTTTGTTTCACAACGAAGGAGTAATTTTACAAACGTGTAAACTAAACTTTACTAGTGAAGTTAGCACATTTTCTACAGTAGCCCTGTTGAAATAGCTTCTAATTGTGAATGAAAAAAATAAACACATATGTATAAAATCAATTTTATAGTAACAGGGTACCATTAAGAATTACACTGAAGCAGTTGTGATGTTATTGAGTAGTTCTAGCGACTCAGACGAAGATTTTGCATTTAGGCCTAACGTAGAATTTTCCGGCCACGTTCGTATCATTGTACGAATATTAATGAAAGGTTTCGAATGAATCCCGCGCTATACTTCAGAATACCGCGTTAGTTCTTATATACGAGGAACGTATTTAATAAATACTCGCACTTAAAGAAGAAAAACTTTGCACCGAAAACCAATCACTTAATAATGCAATGTCGGCATTACTTACGCAGTATTCTGAAGTCGTTCCGAATCCCATTTCGCTGTAATCTCTCCTACAAGATATGGGACATCACATGCAACATCTGAAAGGGAAAAGTGGTGCCCTAACCTCAAAGCGAGAACTGCATTGGTTGCATAGTAGCTCTCAGTTCCCTGCGTTAGCAGATAAGAACGGAATTTATAAGATTACAGTGTGCAAAAGTTCACACATGGTAGTTGATGTTGTTACAAGATTGAAAAAACTCGAGGCGGGTTATTGATCACCGAATGTGCTTACTCGGGCAAAGGATTTTTATGCTCCTCCTGCTGGGTTCCCTAATGTTGGCGAGGTTATGGATGAAACAATAAAATATACTGATGGACCAGCAGAGAGCGAAGTTGATTTTAATGGATGGACATGTTAGCTGCTCTATCAACTGCATATAACTACGTGGGTCAAATCCATTATTTATCAATTATTTGAATGAATTTCGCGCTAACTTTCGTCAGTTAAGTCGTAGGCTAATTAATGCATTGGTATGCTCGACCAATTGCATGCCGCGAAACTCCGTTGTCGCCGATGTAGCAAAATCTAAATAAAATATATATAAAAAAATATAAACATGTCCATCGATAGTTCTAAAATTACAGCTACTTTACCTCTGATCCTTAGTGATTTTTGTAAACTGTCGTTGGCGATTTTGTTCAACCAATTATGCGTATTTGTAAGTTTGTTTCGCCGATTTTGTAAAGTTCGTTAAAACATACAAGTGAATAAGATTGCATTGTGAAACACAGTTAACAAGCATATGTAATATTTCCGTTGTTAATTGTATATTGTTAATTTGTAATTTGTTAGCGTTGTGAAACATGCCCCCATTTACCTTTAGAGGTAATATCTACATTAATATTTAGTTAAAATTTAAAGAAATTTTAAACGAATGGAAGCTGCATTTTAATTCACCCCAAATTACTATGTTCCCTTTCAGATTATCAGCTGTTGTTGTTGTTGTTGTTGTATTGTAAGTTCTCACTTATTGTTAGCTAGCCGTACCCGTTCGCTCCGCTCCACCTGTTAGAAATAAATATAAAGTAATTACATAATTAAAATAGGACGTCTGATCCAGGGAACAACTTTTACAACAGCGCAAGATAATCTGCTTCGCATATTACCCAATTTTTTTTTAGCACTGCATTTATTGCATATATATTTTATGTATTTTAACACGATTCAATTGAGCATAGTTAAAATATGAATTATTAAAATAATGGATTGCCAAGCTAAAGTACTATTACTGCATACTAAATCAATACACTCTCGTTGTTCGTTAATTCTCTGAGATTAAAATGCGTGTACATAAATATTATTTTAAGAAATACAGAAAACGAATGTACAAAATAGCCTATCAAATTTTCTGTGCATAAGAAGCTATTTTAATCTTACCTGTCCTCGATTTACTCAGACGTTACTGTAATAACATTATAGCATTATGTCCATCTAGAGAAACTACAGTTTCCAATGGTGAAATAATAACTAATTATACAAATCAGTTAATTTACGAGCTTGTGATATTACTTCATACAAACACAGAAACATTCCCTGTAGGCTATGTTTAATAGCTTTCGATTGTTTGTTGATGTCCAAGGCCCCTGTTTCGATTGTTGTTGTCCAAGGCCCCTTATAGACGAAGTCATTTGTTCTTAATTCATTGCACCGTCTTAGATAGCGTTATTTTAATTTTAAAACTCATTTATCTCATTAAATATCAGTCCTATCAAAATGTTGTAAAAAAATAAAACTTAACGGAAATCATTTTTAAAGGAACATCTGTTATGTAACATTTTTTCTCAAATATCAATAATAAGCGAGATATTTCGATTTATTTAATTCAGGCCCCCTTATAACTCCCCTTTTAAATAATGTATTTCGAATGCCATATAGCCTAAAATCTAAGTTACAACAAACTTAATTTATATTCCAGTTTTCATATAAATCGGTTCAGCCATTATCGCGTGAAAAGGTAACAAACATACAGACAGACATACAAACAAAAATTTCAAAAATGCGATTTTCGGTTTCAGGGTGGTTAATTATATATGTTAGGACCAATTACTTTTGGAAAATCGAAACTTACCAGAAAAATTTCGGCTACAGATTTATTATTAGTATAGATAGTACGAGATACGACCGCAATTTTGTACGACTAGTGTAATGAAGGAATGCAAAAAATTATTTTGGAACTTTGCAATGTTAGTCTATCATTAAAATAAAATTAAATCTTAATTCGTCCCTTTTGCAGGAGTCTTCTTCATCCAGTATGTTGTTGGCTGATATGGAGGAGGAGGGGGGGGGGACATGCTCTAAAGGGATTAAATTTGCTTAGCAAATCGATATGGTGACTAACGCTTGCAATGCGTCATAGCTATAATTGTACTGCGCGGTAATTTCAGAGTAATAAGAGTTCAGTTCAGGGATCTGCTAATTTCTTCATATTGTGTTCGGCAATGGAATAGTACCGCAGTAGCATTAAGAGGTTTTTATAATTTGAACTGATATGTGCAGGTATATTGACCCCCCCCCCCTCCCACCGCTGGCCGACGCGGACTGCAATGACAACAGTAAGCCACACGTCATACGTAAGCCTTTCTTCTTCTTCATCTTTGCTCGCCTGGCAAATACAGTCTTGGATTTCACATATTCAATTTTTCACAGTCCCAACTCCCTTGCATGGACGTGTTTTCACGTACCTTTAAAGTTTCTCCTCTCATTCATTCAGTCTATTCGCAAGCCTGAGGGTTTTCCGTGGTTTTCCCTAAGGAGCTAAGACAAATGTAGGGATGAGCCCAGAAAGAAAAGGGCATTCACTTCCTTAGACCCTGGTAACTGCTCTTTTTAGAGGAAGGAGGAGGAGAAAGAAACCCCCCCACCCCCACCGACGTGGACTGCAATGACAACAGTAAGCAACACGTTATATGTAAAGCCTTTATTATTATTATTATTATTATTATTATTATTATTTACAATGGGACTAAAGGTGGTGTAGATACACTATGTCAAATGTGCCACAATCTTTCCTGCAATAGAAAGACGAGGCGCTGGCCACTAGCAATATTTTACAACATGCTAAATATTGCAAGTATAAATTCATGGATAATTTATAGTTAGAAGAACTCAGAAAACAATATCAAGAAAACAATTCATTTTCCAATTGTGTGAAGAGCTGACAAAACCGTGGATGCAGCACCGCTTTGCACGTCCTACTTTACACCGATCTCTGCGGGCAACAATTGAAGAACATCTGAACATTGCTGTGCAACAACAATGCCAGGTAATGCAGCCAGATGGTGAACGTACTGTTTGCTATAAATGTCCTGCAAAGAAGAGGAGAATGATGACAACATTTTGTGGACTTTGCAAAAAGGGGTTCTGCAGAGAACATCGCGCTGTTGTTTGCACTAATTGTAAATAGGACAATAACATGAACGTAAAGACTTTATGACAAACTTAAAATTAAATGAACACTAATGGCTACGAAAAGTGTAAAAGTTGTTAAATGTGTGATATTGAGTTGATTTCAGTTAATTAAAATGTGAGTAGTAAAAATTACGAATGCTTACCTTTAACATGAGTACAGTGATGATTACCTGTCTAGGGTTAAGTAGTCGCGTGGTGAGTTTAGGAATTCCCAGACCACCTCTAAGATTGTTTAAAATAAAGGTATTGTAATCGTACGTTTCTGTCTTTTGTCAATAGTAACGTTGACCTTTCTTTTTCGAGAAAACAAAATCTGTTGTACAGTTAAAGGTACTGAAATAGTAAGAAATTTTCTGAAATCCCCACGCGTTTGCAAGTGTAAGTCTCTGTTGTAACCTGTTGATTTACGAGAGACTGCGTGTGCTTCCGTACAGTGTTTCTAAAATGTGCAGTAACGAGTCAGAAATCATTGGAATGTAGTGTAGGTGTGTTTGTTATAACCGGGAATCAATCCGCAGTACTTGACCAATCAACTACGGGAAATATCAGAAAAATTGGCAGGAGTTAGCAAGAAAAACAAAGGTAAAATATCACGTGAACGAGCACCGATACCGAGCACTATGTACAATATACCCTAGAGAAAAAGACAAGAAAACAAAAGTCAACCGCTGCAAGTGTTACGAAGTGGTGTGTGAAACATATAATGAAGAATGTCTGCGGGAAGCGCATCTAGTGAGATAAAGGGTGAAATGGAGGATTCTGCTAAAAATAAAGAAAGGAAGAAAAATGTTTACAGTTAATACAAGTATTGTTTTCTCTTGTGGGTTTATGTTTAGTATAATAGATGTGTGTGTGTGTGTGTGTGTGTGTGTGTGTTCATTAAAAATTAGCATATCCTTAATGAATACATCCTAAGTGGTATAAATGAAATTGTATAAACTGCAGGGAATCTTAAAATATGAAAATTGCGATAGTTGTTTTCTTTACAGTCCGACCTTTTTTAATAAACTAGTGTGAGATATGAAGTTTTGCACATTTAAGGGTTGTTAACATGAATGTAAGGAATATATATTATGATATGATATGATATGATTCTCAAATACTCTGTCCTGCTGACCCTTCACATTTCTGTATTCGGGCGAGTGTGTATTCTTCTTCTTCTTCTTCTTCTTCTTCTTATTATTATTATTACTATTACTATAATTATTATTATTATTATTATTATTATTATTATTATTATTATTATTGTGTGAAGAGTTGTATCGGAAGTGCTTTATAGACTAAATTAATAATTTCTATCTTAACTGAAATATTTACATTATATTTCACACAGTATAGTTACAGGTAGCATAAATTCAGATAATGGTTTTTATATGGGAATCTACTTCTTGTGTTTAGAGGCTACATTTATACAGAGTTAATAATTTCTCCCCTATGTAACATATTTCCATGAAATTTTATACGCATCTATGCAAAAACGAATTATGCTCGTGTAATTAGGGAATTAGGGAAAAATTAGTGTTTCTGATAATTTTTAATGTTTTAATAGAAATTATGCTCCTAAAAGATGACTAGCCTGCCATATTTTTCGCAGTTGGTAACAAAATGCTAGATTCATGGATATACTCCATAATTTAGTTGTTCATTATATGTTCAAGAAGTGTTGAATTTTTCTTGGAGAAATTAAGCTCCTTCATCCAGACTCTGAAAAGTGGCTGCTGTCGAATTCGTAAAGCGCCACCAAGAGATGAATATAACATCTAAGTTTGCAGGATGTAGCAGCTAAATTTTAAGCCGTATAGAGTTTAATATTTGATTAATGTGTGGGTAGAAGAATTGAAAGTTAACTCAGGTTTACTTGTAATGCACAGCCTGTTAAATATGTCGTAAAAAAAAAAAAAAAAAAAAAAACTAGTTGCACAAATCTCAGTAAACGTGCCAATTAAATGAATGCTAACGTATTATAGATTGCTTTTCGCGTATTAAATGAAAGTACACATCTTGTCCTATGACCTCCATAAGGGAAGGTTTAACAATATAAAACAGCCACTGACCCCACGAACAAAAATCAACTGAAGAGCGTGACTTAAAAAAAAAAAAAAAAAAAAAAAAAAAAAAAAAAAAAAAAAAAAAAAAAAACTCATGTTTTGTCCCACCTCTTACTGATATTGATGTTTTGTATGTTGTTGTGCACAATGCCTAGCTTTTGTTTAAGCCTAGATATTACTTAAACTTCGGTTATGATGAAGTTGATTTTCTTACATAGTTTTGCGTTCTGGACAACTGTGCGCCGGCATCTCTCGGAACATCCGAGATCAGGTCCCTATCCCCTCCACCGCAAAGTCAAATAGCGTCTGTCACTTGATTTTGAATATTAAACAAACATACCATCACGGCATTTCCGTTATGGCATCTGGTGTCATCAATAAGCTACAAATAAAGGAAAGAAAGAAAGAAAGAAAGAAAGAAAGAAAGAAAGAAAGAAAGAAAGAAAGAAAGTAGCACAGTCACTGTCCTGAACAAGGTACGCAAGTATTATTTTAATTAATGCGTATCGCCTACCAGCCGCCGAAACTATTCGACAGGAGAGTGAATATCCTACACGGTCCTGTAAAAATGTTCTGAATACACTAAATGACGTGTAATTTTTTTTCTATTATTAGGACAATTGAACGTGTCATTGCTCCTGCGGGTTGCTTTGTTTCACACCACAGAGAATTCAGGTTCTCTACCCCCCGGGATTCTAGAGATAAGAGAGCGATGAGGTTAAAGGAGTAGGCGTTTGTTCGTGTTTTTGTTTTTACTTTAGAAAAATTGCGAAACGTGACGCAATAGCGATAAGTTTTATGAACAAGTTTGCTGAATCGACCAATTGAAGGTAATTTATATTTTGCTAAAGAAGAGAGGAGATTAATGAAATCAGTTATTGTAATAATCGTAGTAGATTGAAGGAATTGTTTGTATTCAAACTCCTTTTGTGAAATAAGCTGCTCGGATGCTTATCAGGGTGACGGTTATAAATGTTATCGTAATACCCACCCGAGGTCACAAAGGTCACAGTCTTCCGCTTGTCCTTTCCTAAGCAGACCACGTCTGTACTATCGAAAATAATGAGTCACAGTTATAGTTTCGTGAAAGTAAAAAATGTTAGATAGGAGACAAGTAGCTACTCTTATACAATCATAATCACATTTTGTATCCAATATAGTATAAACGAGCTACATGTAAGTACTGTGTAAAGTTTCATTAAAACAATATATTATATATGAGACAAGTCACTAATTTTTGTCAAAACGCATCGTCTATAAAGGGGTAGTTTCTCCTCTTATACAGTAGTGACTATAGTGCGAAGTTTCATGGAAATATGTCACATTTTTAGTCCAGCTAGATTTGCTTTCTGGACCACTTTGAGCCTTGGCGCTTGTGATCGGTCGGACGGAGGATCACTCGTCCCGGCGGCGTTAACCCTTAATTTGGTAAATATATATAATGTGCAATATTATAGAACTGTGAAATTTTTTTTTAATTTTCCTAAGAAACTTTGTTATCCATCGTTCTATTAAAAAATTGTTTATTAACCTATAGGATACATTGCGATATTTGTCAAACAGGCTGTGGGAAAATGCTGATACGGTGAGGAATGGAAAGGGAGAAACCATTTATATTATTGAGGTGACCTTGAACTGAGGGTAGTAGGAACGAGACCTGGAGTACGGTACAACCGGCTCTTCCGAGAAATAACTAGTGGCCCTGAAAAGGGCCTTTTTGCGGGCAGGAGTACCTTTGTTAATTCAAGCCCTCTCGCCGCGGATGCGCCTAGCCAGCTGAATATCCTTGGGCATAATGGTCACGCGCTTGGCGTGGATGGCGCAAAGGTTGGTATCCTCGAAGAGACCGACGAGGTATCGCTTGCCTCCTGCAAGGCCATTACGGCTGAGCTCTGGAAACGGAGGTCGGTTTTGAAATCCTGAGCGATTTCACGCACCAAGCGCTGGAAAGGCAGCTTGCGGATGAGGAGCTCGGTGCTCTTCTGGTAACGACGGATCTCGCGAAGAGCAACTGTACCAGGTCGGTATCGATGGGGTTTCTTCACGCCTCCAGTAGCCGGTGCGCTCTTCCTAGCGGCCTTCGTTGCCAGCTGCTTTCGTGGAGCCTTGCCTCCCGTGGACTTACGCGCAGTTTGCTTCGTACGTGCCATCGCTTACTCCTTCGTCCTCGCAACCCAAGTTGACGCAATACAGTCGCGCCCGCTGCCCCCAAGAGGGGTATTTATGTCTTCGCCCGTTGAGAAGCCACGCCCCTTCCGTAATGTGATTGGTCCGCGGGTTTTAGTATATAAACCAAAAAATGACCCGCCGTCGAGATCATCATCACATCATTCTGCCGACGGACGAGGTACAGAGACGTACAACAGAGGCTCCACTGCATCTCCGAGAACTTCGCGTCACAGCATCGCAGTTTGGCCTTGAGATGAGCACCAGCAGCGGCGGGCGCGGACCGCCGCGACAACCACCTGACGCAGCAGTCGTCACGGACGATCACGGCGGGCAACTTTTCATCGTTCCGACAACTACGAAGAAGGGAAAGAAGAAAAAGAAGACTCACACTACCACGACTGGGACTACACTCGACCAACCTACAACTGACTCCCATGAGACCACTACGCTACAGACTAAATTGACAACACTAGACCCGTGGACCGAACTAAAAAACTGGCCGTCTGAAAGAGCGAACCGATCAGTAATGGTCGAAGACGCTGACCCAGACTTACTAGCGACGCTCCAACCTCCTCATCGAGCCGACACATTGACACTTGGACCAAGAACGAGAGTGTTCACATTCTCGACACGACTCAAACTACAGAAAGCTACGAGACCCGACCCAAAGCAATTCGGGAAGAAAGCCCGCTACATTGCGCCACCGACCGCAACTCTACAAGGACCTTGGACGCTACCGACTGATCCTCCTGCACCATCCCGATCCGTGAAACCCGACCGGCCCTCAGAAGGTCCTTCCTCTGAACCCACCAGACCCGAAACCCCTCCACTGCAACACATTCAGGACTCGTACTTTTACACCACGAGTGAATCTGCCTCTTCTGAAGGTTCAAATGAATCCGAAGGAGAGGTAGACCAAGACTGGCAGAACGCCAAGTCACGGCGCAAGAAGAAGACTCGACCAACCGCGAGCGCCGTTTCGACCACGGCAGCCGAGAAGGTCACGCCCAGTCCACAACCTGCTCCCCAGAATTCCCTTGCACCCACACCACCACCAGACCGAGACACCACAGCCGCAAGTGAACGACTCAAGAGCAGAACGACTGTGAAAATCACTAGACACACGACTGACAACAATAACCCACTGTTCATCCAGAAGCTTATAAGACAGAACAACTTAAACATGGAAACTCCGAGACAATACTGGGCCTACTCTACAGGAACGACGACACTTACCTTCCCGACGATTGACGAGGCGGAACGATTTGTTAAAGCCATACCGGCCAGAACTTTTGGACCGTCCGCACAACTTTTCATCGTCCATACACCATCTCACCAAGGACAAAGACTTCCACGAAACCGAGAGATCAGTGTCGTCATGAAGAATGTCGGCACCCAGATCCCGGAGGACGAATTGTTGCAGATTCTACGGGAAAAGTTCCCTGGAATCAAGCGCATCTCTAGAATAACCTCCGCCCAGACTAACCAGCCGACGCAGATGGTTCGACTTATAGTACAAGACGTGACCACAGCCGACCAACTTCTATGTGGAATCAACATAGCCGGACGTAATTACAAAGTCGAGCCAGCCCACGAGACAGTATTCCACAGACCGTGTCAGAACTGCGCCCAGTATGGACATGACAAAACCGACTGCCGAAACGACAAGACGTGTTTCACTTGCGGAAAAAATCCCGTCCACTGCAAACACCCACCAGACAACCAAGTCAAGTTCTGCGCCAGCTGCAAGAGCGATACCCACTATACGGGCCAAGCACGCTGTCCAAACTACCCCCGACATAACCCAACCCAACAAACTCCAACCCACATCCCGGTTCAAACACCCCAACAGATCCCTCCACCAATTCCTAAACCCTCACAATCCAGTCCAATCCAACTTCCCGAACCAAGACCTGGAATATCGTACGCCAGTGCGGTAAACCCGACAACGACCGACACGACAGAACCAACAACGGAACCGACACAGACTAACACCGAACAAATCGTAGCAGCAGCTCTAAATTCTGCAATGCAGAAAATAGAAAGCTACATCGACCAACAGATCAACAGACTGCGAGATGAAATTGTGATGTTCACAATTTCACTCCTCACGACAGACGCCCAACCCAAGACAAGACGAACGACTTTAGCAACAGCTAACCAGACAGCAAGACGGCTCTTACGCAGACAAGTTGCTCACCACTTTGTGGGTAACAAACTACAACTATCACTAGCACCACTGAAACGTGACACGACCAACCACAGACAAGCAACCAACAGCGGCCCTTCATAGGGCCGCGCGACAAAAGTAAACCACAACCAACACAGACAACAGCTTCATCCAGCCACATAAATCTGCAAGATAACAGCATCCAAGGCCAACGCAGCAGCCTGGTGTGAGCGGAGAAGACGCTGACCCGTAGAGAGTCCAACGAGCGAAGCCTAGCCGGGACCACGCCTCAACTGTCGCTACAGACAAAACATCGTAACCTGAAGAGGGCATATGTAAGACCCTAAAACAGGTTGCCCTTTGGGCAAACAACTTTGAGCTTGAGCTTGAGCCGTCGAGATCACTTTTAACCTTCGTCACACGAGCAACATGACTGGACGCGGCAAGGGAGGCAAGGGTCTTGGCAAAGGTGGAGCGAAGCGCCACAGGAAGGTTCTCCGAGATAATATTCAGGGCATCACGAAGCCGGCCATTCGTCGTCTCGCCCGACGTGGAGGCGTAAAGCGTATCTCCGGCCTCATCTACGAGGAGACGAGAGGTGTTCTCAAGGTCTTTCTGGAGAACGTAATCCGTGACGCTGTAACATACACCGAGCACGCGAAGCGGAAGACAGTCACGGCCATGGACGTGGTATACGCCTTGAAGAGGCAGGGGAGGACTCTCTACGGGTTCGGCGGTTAGACTGCCTACACACGTCTGCTGCCGAATCCGTCGGCAAAACGGCCCTTTTCAGGGCCATAAAATCCGTCTAAAAAGGGCAGTAGTTGTCGAGATTAATTTAATTCACCTTTACTGTGTGACCACTAGCTCAACAGGCCAGTGCGGAAAACAGAACTTATTTCGTAGGGGCACTTCAGTATCAGCAAAAGACGTTGTAAGAAATGCCTCTCCGTTTTTCAAATGGGTCTGACCCCAACGCTTGGTATATCAAGTGGAAAGACCGGATTCCTCTGTGAAGCCTTGCTCCTCGGATTATGTTACCTGTTACTGTAAACTTCTGTAAGTCAATAATCACTGTCCGAAGAATTGGTGGGTAATATGACAACGCAGGTAGGCAATGCTCACCAGACCGTAACAAGGAACCGAGGGGATTGACACATACTGAACATCACATCACCACGTTTTTGCAATGCCAACTTTTAGGTCATAGGAATCCAGTGTGGTAAACACTGGGGAGAAGAGGTACACATCGCATGTCAGAACACAGGACTTCGTCCTGTCAGACAACTTCCACGTATAGCTTGCGTCATTTCGGTTCGAACGAAACGACAGAGAGAGGGGAAATTCGAACGCAAATTGTCAAAGCCTTCGATTCCTACGAGAAGGTCATGTCATCATCTCAGTATTGGGGTTCCTGCGCGTGCGGCCAATATGTGCACCAACAAACAAACGCATTAGGAACTCTATTATAACGCCGTAAGTTGTTCACCAGTTATCGATTTCTTATTCAAAATTAGTTTCATTCGTAGTATGTAGTAAAGTAAACTAGTATATTCAAACGTATATGTCTAAAACCACGATGGGCACCAAAGAAGGGGACTTGTGATTATTTTCACGATAATCTCCATTACTCTAATATGATAGAAATATATTACATAAATTTCGAAGCCAACTATGTACCTTGGCATCATCATCTAATTTAATTCGTATTGTGTTAAATTATATAATAATAATGAAACCTTTCTATATGCATCAGTATAATGTGTTATCACACAATAGCCTAGTAAATGTACAACGGTTTCAAGTACTTCAGTGCGAACCTGGGACAACGACATCGTTCAGAGCACAAAATTACAGAATGATGATATTAAATCAGCCCACCGGTATAGAGAGAGAGAGAAAGTTGACACGCGTAATGAAATTACATTACGAAGCCGTGAGAGAGGATTAACAATACTGGCTATTTCTGACTTTTGTGAGGTTAGTGGGGCCCTTAAAAGGGCCGTTTTACGGAGAAGGGGCTTAAGCCTTCTTCTCGGTTTTCTTCGGGAGGAGAACCGCCTGGATGTTGGGCAACACACCACCCTGGGCGATGGTGACGCCGGACAGGAGTTTGTTCAGCTCCTCGTCGTTGCGAATGGCGAGCTGTAAGTGACGAGGAATGATCCTAGTCTTCTTGTTGTCACGAGCTGCGTTGCCAGCCAACTCGAGAACTTCGGCCGCCAGGTACTCCATCACCGCGGCCAGGTAGACTGGCGCACCGGCACCAACTCGCTCTGCGTAATTGCCCTTACGCAAAAGACGGTGGATACGGCCTACCGGGAACTGCAACCCAGCACGGCTGGATCGAGACTTTGACTTTCCCTTCACCTTGCCTCCCTTTCCACGACCCGACATGATGCTACTCCTACTTGCAGCTGTTTAACTACAAGAACGACGCCTCGCCCAAAATGATGCAGGGCCCGGTGTCAGAGTTGATTGCTGGCAGAGCCAGCGGTCGTTTTAGGGTCTTACATTACAATGCCCTCTTCGACCGTGAGTGCTTGTGAGTGCAGTGTTATTAGAATGTTGGATATTTAGGGCTTTTATGAGATTGAGGTTGAGACGTGGAAAGAAGACAGGTGGGTAGAAAGTAAGAAAGAAGATTTAAGAAGCAGATTTTAAGTTCTGATTTGTTGTTATTTGAGGAGTAACCATGAACTATTTGTGATGTAAATTATTTACTGGGCTTGCGTGAATTTTGAATGTATTTATTTATTGTTTAGTTATTCAACGGTAGCTATCATGCATCACTAAGCAGTGGTGAGGGCAGTCACAATTTGTTTATATTGTTGTTATCCTTGTGTTTGGGCGTTGGAATTTTGACTTCAGCTATCCAGCAGTCGGAGTGATGTTCGCTGGTACGTTATGTTGTGGGTGGGGTGTTTGATTTCGATTTCCTCTCGTTGTAGATGAAGGTGGATTATTAATTGTATGTGTCGGGTTCTGGTCCATGACATATATGTGCATTCCTCAACGATGGCATTCTTGTGGAGTATTTATGGGAAACAGGCCGCGAATTTGCCGATTCCGGGAGACGAGGGGTGTTGTAGAGAGGGAGAGAGGGGGGGAGAGTTTAATGGTTATTTTGTGGATTGAAGTGATCTTGATAGGCTTGTAGGAGTTTTTCAATGGTTGTGTTCTTGTTGGTGTGTGGAGGATTGTTAAACATATGTTGTGTGTATGAGCGACGTAGTGCGAAGTGTGTGTATTTAGTGACTGTTCGGATTAGGTGTGTGGAGAGTGGTTTCGTTTTGGTGTGGATGTATACTGTGTCGTTTCTGGTATGTTTGGGTAGTCGAAATATCTGGCGCAATAATTTCCTTTCACGGGACTCAAATTTCTTTTGTGTTGAGGGTGAAGATTGCAATAGAAAGTAGGAGGAGTAGGTGCACTGGGATCGAACCAGTGCTTTATATAGGTGTAGTAATGTGTTGGCGTGGCAGCCTTGTCGTCTAATGCCGCTTAGGTAGCTTACTGCTTTAGTGGCTTTGTTGTATTTGTCCCATATTGTTTGCGCTATTGTAGTCCAAGAGAGTTTTGATGTGAGTGGAATGCCTAGATATGTTACTTTGTGTTGGAGTGGTATTAATGCTTGTCCGATTGTAATGTGTTGTCTGTTTGTGATTCGTGATTTTAAAGAGGGGCGGAAGACACAGGTTTGGGTTTTTTCGGTGTTGATGGTAATTCTCCAGGTGTTGGCCCACTCAGTGTACTGTCTCAGGGCGTTGTCTATTAGTACCCTGGCGGATCGTAAGCGGGGATGGGTGGCCCAGAAAGCAACATCGTCAGCAAACTGTGCCAGGCCCACTTGATTGTTGTTGGGTTGAGGGATGTCAGATACATATATGTTATAGAGCAGGGGGGAAATCACGCTGCCCTGGGGAACTCCTGCTTCGATTTGGAAGGTGCGGGACAGATCTTGTCTGCCAAGACGAACCTGGCCAGATCGGTTATTCAGGAAGCTGGAGATCCAGCGTGTTATTTCGTGCGGAAATTGCATGTTTGTTAATTTATATCGCAAGGCGTCCAGCCATACTGTGTCAAAGGCTCGTCTGGCGTCGAGCGCTACCAAGATTGAGTAATGTCGTTTAGAGTAGGCCTCCTCAATGGGGGTAAGTACCCGTATCAGCTGATCAGTCGGCTGGACTCCCGGTCTGAAGCCCGCCTGAGAATCGGGAATCATATTTCGGTCGCGCAGGTAAACCTGCAAGCGTGAAACGAGTACTTTCTCCATTAACTTGGCAATAGTCGGGGTGAGGCTTATGGGTCGGTAGTTTGCGGGGTCTGAGGCGTCTTTACCAGGTTTTGGAAATAGAAGTATGTGTGAATGTCTCCAGCGTGTCGGAGCGTGTCCAAGTTTCAAAGAGAGGGTGAAAAGACCAGCAAGAAAATTAAGGGCTGTCGGCGGGAGTTGTTTAAGTGTTTGGTATGTGATACCATCAGGTCCTGGTGCTGAGTTCTTGCATGTTTGGAGGGCAAGTGAGATGTCTAGTATGGTGATGTCATCAATGATGGGGTCGTCGGTTGATCGTGGTGCTGGTGCTGGGAGTGGATTATAGAGGATATGATGGTTATTGATATGATCTGTGATGAAATGGTAATGATCTTGGTCGAAATCTGGATGTATAGGTGTTGTGTGCGTGTTGGATAGAAACTGTCGGAAGGCTTCCAGTTTGCCTGGTGTGTCAATAATCGTTTGTTGTCTGTTGCGTAATGGGTGGGAAGTATATTGGTACTTGCCCCTAATACGCTTTATGGTTTCCCAAAATCGCTTGGGAGCGTTTAGTCTGTCTTTGTCGACTTTCTGAATGAATTTGTCCCATCGTCGCGTCTCGTATCTCTGTATAGCGTCTTTGACATCTTCTTGTAGTGAGCGGTAGAGGCGTCTGTCTTCATCTTCATGGGTGCGCATGTAGAGTCTGTGTGCTGCTCTTTTTGTCTTTATGATTTTTAAGATGTCTGGAGGTAGTGCACGGCGACGGTCAGTGGTATATCGTTTTTGTGGTATTGAGTCTTGAATAGCTTCATTAAGCACCTGTACAAACAAAGTCTCTGCGGTGTCTAAGTCTTCGTGTTTCGTGATTGGAAAATGAGGGAGTGATTTAGATATGTAGTCTTTGAATTTCTGCCAATCAGCGTTACGATAATCTCGCATGTATATAGCTTCGTTTACGGGTTGAGAGCGGTAAAAGGGGCAGGCAAGTTTAATTTGTATGGGTGCGTGATCTGAATTTAGAGGGGGAAGGACTAGAGTATTGATGAGTCGGTTATGTAATCTGGGAGAGATGAATATTTTATCAGGAGTTGTAAATTGTTGAGTAGGAGTTGGTAGGCGTGTGGGGGCAGGGAGTGGAACTTGTACTAGGTTGAGACTGGGTAAGAGCGTCACTAGGTGGTTGCCTTTGGTGTTCCGATTGTTATCATGGAGGAAGGGGTGGTGGGCGTTGATATCTGTGGTGATTATGACATTTGGAAGGGTGTGAAGGTAACGCAGGAGTGTGGATGGGAGTGGATTAGCTGGCGGAGAGTAGAAAGAAGCCACATGCATGCGAGAATTTCCTATGTGGATTTGAATTATTACACATTCTTGGTCGTCGAGGTGA
The DNA here is from genome assembly GCF_040183065.1 of Periplaneta americana. NCBI lineage: Eukaryota > Metazoa > Arthropoda > Insecta > Blattodea > Blattidae > Periplaneta > Periplaneta americana. Next base: position 68,094,284 of record NC_091126.1, on the reverse strand, counting down.
AGGGGTAGGGGAATTTGAGTTGTTGTCAAGTTTTTGTTAGTCATAATCATAACTCCTCCTCCTATCGTAGGTCTGTCGCGTCGATATATAGTGAAGTCTCTCATAGTAAAGCGGTCTTTGTCTCGAAGGTGGGTTTCATTTAAACATATGATTTCGGGTTTTTGCTCTTTGATGAGGTGAGTGAGTTCCGTTCTGTTGTTATACAGGTGCCTAATATTGCAATGAATTATCGTGATGTCATGTCGAAGTAGGATGGACGCCATTATAGTGGTATTAGGTTGTTGGTGAGAGGCTGTTTGTGGTGTCTAGGTGCCGTGAATTTCCTGAGGGGCAGGGTAGGGATTGGTAATCCGCCAGGGCTCGTTCTATTGCGCCACCTATCATAGTTTGGACTTTCTGGACTATGGGCGTGATTATTACATCTATATTGTTTCCATAAGGTGCAACGCTGACTTTTCTATTTATGGTCTTTTTGGCTGTGGCATTTATAGTGGCTGTGGTATTTTCGAGTCGTGAGGGTGGGGTCGTGTTTATTGTTGTGGCTGTGATAAATTGTGTTAAATTGTTGATGGCTTGATTGATTTTTTCGTCAATGTATTTTTCAATGCGGGTTATGTGGATGGCGATACGTTCATCTATAAAGTTGGCGATTTGTTGGGGGGTGGGTAGATCATTTCTGTCGGTTTTTTGTGGTGTTGCCAAGATCTGAGCAAATGTGTGGGGTTTGGGACTGTTGGTGGTTTCGTTTGGTATGTTGGATATGTCGCTGTCGACGGAGTTGAGGGTTGGGAAATTGATTGTGTTAAGAGACGGGGGCTGGTTTGGGGGTGTCATTTGGCTGGGTTTAAGTGGCGAATCAATATTTTGTTTCCTAATGAATGGTCTGTAGGTAGGTTCATCGGGGAGTTGGATTTCGCGTGGATATAGTGGACAGTGCATCTGTCCTGTATAATGTCCGTCTCTATTACAGGTGGCGCAATGATGTGGTCGATCTTTATGTGCACAGGAAGTGCCAATGTTCCCACAGTGAAAACAAACTGCGGGGTTTGTGCAGTTTTTCTTCTCATGCAGATACTGATGACAGTTCCTGCATGGAATATGGCGTTTTCCTAGTTTGGGTGGTTCACAATGATATGTTCTGCCCCACAGTCGGAGGCCATCGCTGAGAAGTGTCGATATGGTGTTCGGGTTTTTTGTGAAAATGCGAACAAGGGGCGTTGGTCCGTAGCTATTTCTTATTCTTGTGATCCTAGTGTGTTCTAAGTTGATGTTTGTCATAGCAGCTGATACTGTTTCTATATCTATTTCCGGGGAGATTCCAGTAGCAACTAGATTGGTTTCTTTGGCGTAAGATTGAGCACTCTCCGTATTTCTGTTCTGTCTGTTAATTTTAATTGCATATTCTGCGTTGGGTCCGAAAGTGTTGGGTGGGTAGGAGGAGATGAATTTATCTAAGTGCTCTTGGTTTTCGAAAATAAGAGTTGTTGAACTGAATTTTTGCGACCAGGTTTGTCTAGGTGGTGTGATTTGAATTTTTAGGCAATCTTGATATATGATGGTGGGGTTGTTTTTGTGTAGATCTTGGTTATTGATACGCATAGCTACGCGTGAGTCAATTTGAGTTGCAGCAGGCGGTGGTTGCGTTTGTGATATTCGAATGTCTTTGCTAGGAGTGGTTTGATTATTTGCATTTGATGTGGAAGGTTGTGGCGTGATTTGATTGGGGGCAAAATTAGGATTCGTTTGGATTGGTGACACGGGGGATTGTAGGTCTTGGTGTACTGTGGTGCTTTGAGAGGGAAGTGGCAGAGACGATATCAGATTTTCTAGTCTGTATCGTAGTTCTCTGTTATTTGTTTTGAGTGGAGTTTTTGCGGTAGGGGCAGATATTTCTTTGGTAGCTGCATTTGGTTTGTATTGTCTTTGAGCGGGTTGTGAGAGCCAAGGAGCTTGCAATTTAGCTTGCTCCGGAATCATGTACTGAGTTTTATCACTAGGCCCAAGAATTGAGGGTGGAATGTACTGTGTAAATTTTGAGAGGTGAGCTCGGGTATGGAAATTTATAATAAGTAGGTGTTCATGGTGTTTATACCAGCGAACATGCACACGAATTTGGTTTAGAACTTTTTTGAGCTCTGAGGCACTATAATTATATATTATTAGGGTTGTGTTTGCCTCTGATTCTGTGAAAGCGTCAGGCGGTGACTGCTGGTGTAGTAGACCTGGAAAGGGATTGTCAGTGGATGGAGTGTTTACTGACAAATCCTCAGCGGAGTGAGAGCGGTTTTTTGAGGAGTTGTGACTGCCCTTACCTCTGTCTGCTGGTTGTGTTGCTCTGCTTTCAGGGTTGTTGTTATTCATGGTGGCTCCTCCTTTTGATTTGTGTTGGAGTTATGATGCACTATTTGGTTGAAGATGTAATACGTAGCACTAAACACTGTAATTGACACTGCGGCATTTGAGGTATATATTGGAGAAAGAGATAAGAAAGGTTAAACTAAGTCCAGAAATGAAAAGACAAAGGAGAATATTTGGAGTGTAAAGTTTCGTTGACACTATTTAGTTGGTTCACTCACTGCACGTTAGATTGTTTTGTACTATGAGCACACAGAGCACTGTTTAGTTTTCACTAGCAGAGAGAGTGAAACATGACTGCACGCATAGTAAATGTCTTGCACTCGAATACACTTGACGTGATATAAGATTTAATACACGCCCAAATTGTCAGTCACTCGGTATGCTACACTGTGTTGGCTTCTCTCTAACTGGAACAATATTTGTAGTAAAGGTGCGCTACAACTAGATGGAAATTTCCGCAGTAACGTCCTATCGTTAAGCGGAGAGAACTGTATATCTGGATCGGTTAACTAGTGGTCCGTACACTAGCACCACACTAGAGATGTTAACAATTGAAGAGTTCACTCGAGGCAATGGCACAAAAACACACAGTCTTGAGGGTTTAGTCACTTGCGTACGGCTTCTCTAGCACTAATGATCACTACTCAGTGGCCACACTGTAGAGGTTCCTCCTTCGTAGCTACATCTTTACGGAAGAGTACACACACACGAACACTGAATAGACCTACCCACTGTTTCGGTTCTCACTGGAAAGAAAACACGCAACTAAAGGGTTTCTCTCTGAAGTATACAAATACGCCTCAGGCGTGTTCTCGTACGGTCCGCGCCCGGTATTATAAGCAAAACGGTGGCCTTCACTTTTCGCCTCGGGCGTGTTCCCGTACGGTCCGCACTCGATGCACAGTACGATGCGGAGCGCGACTGATCAATCCTCTGCCATGCAGGGCCCGACGGTCTCTCCCATCTCCTGCCAACCTCATGCAGGGCCCGACGGTAACCTTCACTTTTACGCCAACGTCAATAATCGACAGCGGACCAATCGTAAAGTCACAAACGTTTGCGCTGTTTCTATTGGCTCGCACTGGGAAGGCAGTACGGCATTGTCCCTGCGACTTAAATATTTTTCTCCCTCCGGGCTCATCATCAGACGAGCACCATGCCCCCCAAAGCTTCCGGAAAGGCTGCCAAGAAGGCCGGCAAGGCCCAGAAGAATATTTCGAAGGGCGATAAGAAGAAGAAGCGCAAGAGGAAGGAGAGCTACGCCATTTACATCTACAAGGTTCTGAAACAAGTTCACCCAGACACGGGAATCAGTTCAAAGGCTATGAGCATCATGAACAGCTTCGTTAACGACATCTTCGAGCGCATCGCCGCGGAAGCTTCGCGGCTCGCGCATTACAACAAGCGGTCGACCATCACCAGTCGGGAGATCCAGACAGCCGTCCGTCTCCTGCTACCCGGTGAGCTGGCCAAGCACGCCGTCAGTGAAGGGACCAAGGCCGTCACAAAATACACTAGTTCCAAGTAAGCGGGAGTGCTTGCTAGGGAATCAGCAACCGGCCCTTTTAAGGGCCACAAGTTATTCATAACAGAGTAGATGAATGAAGAACAACAGCGTTTCCCACCGAGTGAAAATTTAAATAATCACCCCGATAACACTTCTAGGATAGATAATACATTATAGGCAGTCCATGGGAGACTTGGATCCACGAGGCAAATTCGTTTCCTTAATAGTTTCGTACGACTTATATGAGAGCGCGGTGTCATTCCTACTCACTTGGCAGCATTAATTGTTGAGGGAAAACAACTTAGAAGGTAACTTGTCGACCGCGGTCATAATCCTTCCGCAGGCCACTACTGAGAATCTGTGGACATACGGGTAATCTATCTTTATTGAAACTCGGGTTCATAACATACGACTGATACTTTATATATCTGTCACGTAATCCATCAAGAGACAAATGTCCCCCCCCCCCTAGTCAGTAGCGAGCTTCAGTCCATTCGTAGTAGCCGCCGGTGCAAGAAGTGAATTGAAGTTTGTGTGAAGTTCCGTAGTATGGCATGAAAATGATGTCGAAAATCCGACTACAGTTCCACAACCATGTGGTTGAAAGGAGGCTCCGCTGTTGAACAACAATCCACCTGTGGCTTAACTTAGAATGCCGACTAGCTGTTTTATTAATCCCGTGTCAATCCAGCAGTGTGTGACGTTGAAACGTAACCAAACTGCCGTTGATAGATAGATTTATCATCTATCCCAATGACATCCAACGAGCTTGGTAATTTAGGTACAGAGTCTAAGCAGGCAGTTTACGTGTGTGTGTGAGCGAGTGCAGGTTTTATCGAGTGCACCCCAATCCCATCGTCCTCAAGTGCCTACAGATTACGCAGTTTCATCGGCAACGGCCATACCATGTTGAAAATACCGGTTCTCGTCCGATCACCGAAGTCAAGCAACATTGGGCGTGGTCAGTACTTGGATGGGTGACCGCTTGGGAACACCACGTGCCGTTGGCGATTTTTTTTTTTACGTCACTATTTCCAGCGTGTTCTAATAAGACTTATGGGATATTATGTTCCCTTCCCTATTCCAGCTATAGCTTGGATGATGACGCCGCTGCATAATTGTAGAGTAATTGATAATTCTTAAGTACTTGCAGCTCCGTATTGAAACTTATGACTGGTAGCATATTCATATGAGACGGTTCACTTCTCTGCGTTTTCTCGAAGAAGGGAATATGTATTCAGGGGATTGTGAACGTACCTCGCGCTCTCCCTAGAAGTTAGAGACATTTTAGGTAAAGAATGTAATATACTGTACATATATGGCTAATTAAAATCCCATTAGTTACTACATTTCAGTGGGTAGTACAAATTCCATAATGAAAATATCTCTGTCCTAGTAGTTGTATCCTTTAAAGAAGCTCGTTGTTTTCCCATGATGAAGGGCAGAACTTGGTCGGTAGAAATTTAAACAGACTGCATTATCAGACCAGGCGTTATTTCAATATCAGCGTTTAGTTTAGGAAATATAGCAATAGCGGAGTTGGGAGAAGTAGTTATAGCATGTACAGTAAGTATAAACAGTTCGCTGTACTGTACAGTGAATATAAATATTTGAATGTACGATGGCAAAACATCAGACATACAGTACGTAGCTCACATATCTTTAAAAATAAATAAATAAATAAATAAATAAAAATAAAGAAGACATTCTGAGGAGTGAGTGGAAAGTGCATATTATAATGAATATTTTTAACTCTCAGTTGACATTGAGAGAGAAAGCCATGCATCGGGGAACCGGTGACTGTTTTTGCGTTACCTTCTGCTATTGGCGTTGTTGGTTAGTAACGAATGAAAGGGGTAGGACGCGGAATCAAATGTCAAAAAACGATAGGGAAATAATAGTAACTGGTTGTATTTCGATCGAGCTCGGCGTGCTGATTCACCAGTGGGGTGTTTCACAAAGTTTACAATCTTTGGAAATTGTGAACTCTGTTTGTAAACTTCTGTTTCACAATCTTTGTTTGTAAAGGTGGACTGTACAAAGGAAATCAAATCTTTACGAATGAAATTTTGCGCTCTTTACAAGTGATATGTTTGTTTCACAACGAAGGAGTAATTTTACAAACGTGTAAACTAAACTTTACTAGTGAAGTTAGCACATTTTCTACAGTAGCCCTGTTGAAATAGCTTCTAATTGTGAATGAAAAAAATAAACACATATGTATAAAATCAATTTTATAGTAACAGGGTACCATTAAGAATTACACTGAAGCAGTTGTGATGTTATTGAGTAGTTCTAGCGACTCAGACGAAGATTTTGCATTTAGGCCTAACGTAGAATTTTCCGGCCACGTTCGTATCATTGTACGAATATTAATGAAAGGTTTCGAATGAATCCCGCGCTATACTTCAGAATACCGCGTTAGTTCTTATATACGAGGAACGTATTTAATAAATACTCGCACTTAAAGAAGAAAAACTTTGCACCGAAAACCAATCACTTAATAATGCAATGTCGGCATTACTTACGCAGTATTCTGAAGTCGTTCCGAATCCCATTTCGCTGTAATCTCTCCTACAAGATATGGGACATCACATGCAACATCTGAAAGGGAAAAGTGGTGCCCTAACCTCAAAGCGAGAACTGCATTGGTTGCATAGTAGCTCTCAGTTCCCTGCGTTAGCAGATAAGAACGGAATTTATAAGATTACAGTGTGCAAAAGTTCACACATGGTAGTTGATGTTGTTACAAGATTGAAAAAACTCGAGGCGGGTTATTGATCACCGAATGTGCTTACTCGGGCAAAGGATTTTTATGCTCCTCCTGCTGGGTTCCCTAATGTTGGCGAGGTTATGGATGAAACAATAAAATATACTGATGGACCAGCAGAGAGCGAAGTTGATTTTAATGGATGGACATGTTAGCTGCTCTATCAACTGCATATAACTACGTGGGTCAAATCCATTATTTATCAATTATTTGAATGAATTTCGCGCTAACTTTCGTCAGTTAAGTCGTAGGCTAATTAATGCATTGGTATGCTCGACCAATTGCATGCCGCGAAACTCCGTTGTCGCCGATGTAGCAAAATCTAAATAAAATATATATAAAAAAATATAAACATGTCCATCGATAGTTCTAAAATTACAGCTACTTTACCTCTGATCCTTAGTGATTTTTGTAAACTGTCGTTGGCGATTTTGTTCAACCAATTATGCGTATTTGTAAGTTTGTTTCGCCGATTTTGTAAAGTTCGTTAAAACATACAAGTGAATAAGATTGCATTGTGAAACACAGTTAACAAGCATATGTAATATTTCCGTTGTTAATTGTATATTGTTAATTTGTAATTTGTTAGCGTTGTGAAACATGCCCCCATTTACCTTTAGAGGTAATATCTACATTAATATTTAGTTAAAATTTAAAGAAATTTTAAACGAATGGAAGCTGCATTTTAATTCACCCCAAATTACTATGTTCCCTTTCAGATTATCAGCTGTTGTTGTTGTTGTTGTTGTATTGTAAGTTCTCACTTATTGTTAGCTAGCCGTACCCGTTCGCTCCGCTCCACCTGTTAGAAATAAATATAAAGTAATTACATAATTAAAATAGGACGTCTGATCCAGGGAACAACTTTTACAACAGCGCAAGATAATCTGCTTCGCATATTACCCAATTTTTTTTTAGCACTGCATTTATTGCATATATATTTTATGTATTTTAACACGATTCAATTGAGCATAGTTAAAATATGAATTATTAAAATAATGGATTGCCAAGCTAAAGTACTATTACTGCATACTAAATCAATACACTCTCGTTGTTCGTTAATTCTCTGAGATTAAAATGCGTGTACATAAATATTATTTTAAGAAATACAGAAAACGAATGTACAAAATAGCCTATCAAATTTTCTGTGCATAAGAAGCTATTTTAATCTTACCTGTCCTCGATTTACTCAGACGTTACTGTAATAACATTATAGCATTATGTCCATCTAGAGAAACTACAGTTTCCAATGGTGAAATAATAACTAATTATACAAATCAGTTAATTTACGAGCTTGTGATATTACTTCATACAAACACAGAAACATTCCCTGTAGGCTATGTTTAATAGCTTTCGATTGTTTGTTGATGTCCAAGGCCCCTGTTTCGATTGTTGTTGTCCAAGGCCCCTTATAGACGAAGTCATTTGTTCTTAATTCATTGCACCGTCTTAGATAGCGTTATTTTAATTTTAAAACTCATTTATCTCATTAAATATCAGTCCTATCAAAATGTTGTAAAAAAATAAAACTTAACGGAAATCATTTTTAAAGGAACATCTGTTATGTAACATTTTTTCTCAAATATCAATAATAAGCGAGATATTTCGATTTATTTAATTCAGGCCCCCTTATAACTCCCCTTTTAAATAATGTATTTCGAATGCCATATAGCCTAAAATCTAAGTTACAACAAACTTAATTTATATTCCAGTTTTCATATAAATCGGTTCAGCCATTATCGCGTGAAAAGGTAACAAACATACAGACAGACATACAAACAAAAATTTCAAAAATGCGATTTTCGGTTTCAGGGTGGTTAATTATATATGTTAGGACCAATTACTTTTGGAAAATCGAAACTTACCAGAAAAATTTCGGCTACAGATTTATTATTAGTATAGATAGTACGAGATACGACCGCAATTTTGTACGACTAGTGTAATGAAGGAATGCAAAAAATTATTTTGGAACTTTGCAATGTTAGTCTATCATTAAAATAAAATTAAATCTTAATTCGTCCCTTTTGCAGGAGTCTTCTTCATCCAGTATGTTGTTGGCTGATATGGAGGAGGAGGGGGGGGGGACATGCTCTAAAGGGATTAAATTTGCTTAGCAAATCGATATGGTGACTAACGCTTGCAATGCGTCATAGCTATAATTGTACTGCGCGGTAATTTCAGAGTAATAAGAGTTCAGTTCAGGGATCTGCTAATTTCTTCATATTGTGTTCGGCAATGGAATAGTACCGCAGTAGCATTAAGAGGTTTTTATAATTTGAACTGATATGTGCAGGTATATTGACCCCCCCCCCCTCCCACCGCTGGCCGACGCGGACTGCAATGACAACAGTAAGCCACACGTCATACGTAAGCCTTTCTTCTTCTTCATCTTTGCTCGCCTGGCAAATACAGTCTTGGATTTCACATATTCAATTTTTCACAGTCCCAACTCCCTTGCATGGACGTGTTTTCACGTACCTTTAAAGTTTCTCCTCTCATTCATTCAGTCTATTCGCAAGCCTGAGGGTTTTCCGTGGTTTTCCCTAAGGAGCTAAGACAAATGTAGGGATGAGCCCAGAAAGAAAAGGGCATTCACTTCCTTAGACCCTGGTAACTGCTCTTTTTAGAGGAAGGAGGAGGAGAAAGAAACCCCCCCACCCCCACCGACGTGGACTGCAATGACAACAGTAAGCAACACGTTATATGTAAAGCCTTTATTATTATTATTATTATTATTATTATTATTATTATTTACAATGGGACTAAAGGTGGTGTAGATACACTATGTCAAATGTGCCACAATCTTTCCTGCAATAGAAAGACGAGGCGCTGGCCACTAGCAATATTTTACAACATGCTAAATATTGCAAGTATAAATTCATGGATAATTTATAGTTAGAAGAACTCAGAAAACAATATCAAGAAAACAATTCATTTTCCAATTGTGTGAAGAGCTGACAAAACCGTGGATGCAGCACCGCTTTGCACGTCCTACTTTACACCGATCTCTGCGGGCAACAATTGAAGAACATCTGAACATTGCTGTGCAACAACAATGCCAGGTAATGCAGCCAGATGGTGAACGTACTGTTTGCTATAAATGTCCTGCAAAGAAGAGGAGAATGATGACAACATTTTGTGGACTTTGCAAAAAGGGGTTCTGCAGAGAACATCGCGCTGTTGTTTGCACTAATTGTAAATAGGACAATAACATGAACGTAAAGACTTTATGACAAACTTAAAATTAAATGAACACTAATGGCTACGAAAAGTGTAAAAGTTGTTAAATGTGTGATATTGAGTTGATTTCAGTTAATTAAAATGTGAGTAGTAAAAATTACGAATGCTTACCTTTAACATGAGTACAGTGATGATTACCTGTCTAGGGTTAAGTAGTCGCGTGGTGAGTTTAGGAATTCCCAGACCACCTCTAAGATTGTTTAAAATAAAGGTATTGTAATCGTACGTTTCTGTCTTTTGTCAATAGTAACGTTGACCTTTCTTTTTCGAGAAAACAAAATCTGTTGTACAGTTAAAGGTACTGAAATAGTAAGAAATTTTCTGAAATCCCCACGCGTTTGCAAGTGTAAGTCTCTGTTGTAACCTGTTGATTTACGAGAGACTGCGTGTGCTTCCGTACAGTGTTTCTAAAATGTGCAGTAACGAGTCAGAAATCATTGGAATGTAGTGTAGGTGTGTTTGTTATAACCGGGAATCAATCCGCAGTACTTGACCAATCAACTACGGGAAATATCAGAAAAATTGGCAGGAGTTAGCAAGAAAAACAAAGGTAAAATATCACGTGAACGAGCACCGATACCGAGCACTATGTACAATATACCCTAGAGAAAAAGACAAGAAAACAAAAGTCAACCGCTGCAAGTGTTACGAAGTGGTGTGTGAAACATATAATGAAGAATGTCTGCGGGAAGCGCATCTAGTGAGATAAAGGGTGAAATGGAGGATTCTGCTAAAAATAAAGAAAGGAAGAAAAATGTTTACAGTTAATACAAGTATTGTTTTCTCTTGTGGGTTTATGTTTAGTATAATAGATGTGTGTGTGTGTGTGTGTGTGTGTGTGTTTCATTAAAAATTAGCATATCCTTAATGAATACATCCTAAGTGGTATAAATGAAATTGTATAAACTGCAGGGAATCTTAAAATATGAAAATTGCGATAGTTGTTTTCTTTACAGTCCGACCTTTTTTAATAAACTAGTGTGAGATATGAAGTTTTGCACATTTAAGGGTTGTTAACATGAATGTAAGGAATATATATTATGATATGATATGATATGATTCTCAAATACTCTGTCCTGCTGACCCTTCACATTTCTGTATTCGGGCGAGTGTGTATTCTTCTTCTTCTTCTTCTTCTTCTTCTTCTTATTATTATTATTATTACTATTACTATAATTATTATTATTATTATTATTATTATTATTATTATTATTATTGTGTGAAGAGTTGTATCGGAAGTGCTTTATAGACTAAATTAATAATTTCTATCTTAACTGAAATATTTACATTATATTTCACACAGTATAGTTACAGGTAGCATAAATTCAGATAATGGTTTTTATATGGGAATCTACTTCTTGTGTTTAGAGGCTACATTTATACAGAGTTAATAATTTCTCCCCTATGTAACATATTTCCATGAAATTTTATACGCATCTATGCAAAAACGAATTATGCTCGTGTAATTAGGGAATTAGGGAAAAATTAGTGTTTCTGATAATTTTTAATGTTTTAATAGAAATTATGCTCCTAAAAGATGACTAGCCTGCCATATTTTTCGCAGTTGGTAACAAAATGCTAGATTCATGGATATACTCCATAATTTAGTTGTTCATTATATGTTCAAGAAGTGTTGAATTTTTCTTGGAGAAATTAAGCTCCTTCATCCAGACTCTGAAAAGTGGCTGCTGTCGAATTCGTAAAGCGCCACCAAGAGATGAATATAACATCTAAGTTTGCAGGATGTAGCAGCTAAATTTTAAGCCGTATAGAGTTTAATATTTGATTAATGTGTGGGTAGAAGAATTGAAAGTTAACTCAGGTTTACTTGTAATGCACAGCCTGTTAAATATGTCGTAAAAAAAAAAAAAAAAAAAAAAACTAGTTGCACAAATCTCAGTAAACGTGCCAATTAAATGAATGCTAACGTATTATAGATTGCTTTTCGCGTATTAAATGAAAGTACACATCTTGTCCTATGACCTCCATAAGGGAAGGTTTAACAATATAAAACAGCCACTGACCCCACGAACAAAAATCAACTGAAGAGCGTGACTTAAAAAAAAAAAAAAAAAAAAAAAAAAAAAACTCATGTTTTGTCCCACCTCTTACTGATATTGATGTTTTGTATGTTGTTGTGCACAATGCCTAGCTTTTGTTTAAGCCTAGATATTACTTAAACTTCGGTTATGATGAAGTTGATTTTCTTACATAGTTTTGCGTTCTGGACAACTGTGCGCCGGCATCTCTCGGAACATCCGAGATCAGGTCCCTATCCCCTCCACCGCAAAGTCAAATAGCGTCTGTCACTTGATTTTGAATATTAAACAAACATACCATCACGGCATTTCCGTTATGGCATCTGGTGTCATCAATAAGCTACAAATAAAGGAAAGAAAGAAAGAAAGAAAGAAAGAAAGAAAGAAAGAAAGAAAGAAAGAAAGAAAGTAGCACAGTCACTGTCCTGAACAAGGTACGCAAGTATTATTTTAATTAATGCGTATCGCCTACCAGCCGCCGAAACTATTCGACAGGAGAGTGAATATCCTACACGGTCCTGTAAAAATGTTCTGAATACACTAAATGACGTGTAATTTTTTTTCTATTATTAGGACAATTGAACGTGTCATTGCTCCTGCGGGTTGCTTTGTTTCACACCACAGAGAATTCAGGTTCTCTACCCCCCGGGATTCTAGAGATAAGAGAGCGATGAGGTTAAAGGAGTAGGCGTTTGTTCGTGTTTTTGTTTTTACTTTAGAAAAATTGCGAAACGTGACGCAATAGCGATAAGTTTTATGAACAAGTTTGCTGAATCGACCAATTGAAGGTAATTTATATTTTGCTAAAGAAGAGAGGAGATTAATGAAATCAGTTATTGTAATAATCGTAGTAGATTGAAGGAATTGTTTGTATTCAAACTCCTTTTGTGAAATAAGCTGCTCGGATGCTTATCAGGGTGACGGTTATAAATGTTATCGTAATACCCACCCGAGGTCACAAAGGTCACAGTCTTCCGCTTGTCCTTTCCTAAGCAGACCACGTCTGTACTATCGAAAATAATGAGTCACAGTTATAGTTTCGTGAAAGTAAAAAATGTTAGATAGGAGACAAGTAGCTACTCTTATACAATCATAATCACATTTTGTATCCAATATAGTATAAACGAGCTACATGTAAGTACTGTGTAAAGTTTCATTAAAACAATATATTATATATGAGACAAGTCACTAATTTTTGTCAAAACGCATCGTCTATAAAGGGGTAGTTTCTCCTCTTATACAGTAGTGACTATAGTGCGAAGTTTCATGGAAATATGTCACATTTTTAGTCCAGCTAGATTTGCTTTCTGGACCACTTTGAGCCTTGGCGCTTGTGATCGGTCGGACGGAGGATCACTCGTCCCGGCGGCGTTAACCCTTAATTTGGTAAATATATATAATGTGCAATATTATAGAACTGTGAAATTTTTTTTTAATTTTCCTAAGAAACTTTGTTATCCATCGTTCTATTAAAAAATTGTTTATTAACCTATAGGATACATTGCGATATTTGTCAAACAGGCTGTGGGAAAATGCTGATACGGTGAGGAATGGAAAGGGAGAAACCATTTATATTATTGAGGTGACCTTGAACTGAGGGTAGTAGGAACGAGACCTGGAGTACGGTACAACCGGCTCTTCCGAGAAATAACTAGTGGCCCTGAAAAGGGCCTTTTTGCGGGCAGGAGTACCTTTGTTAATTCAAGCCCTCTCGCCGCGGATGCGCCTAGCCAGCTGAATATCCTTGGGCATAATGGTCACGCGCTTGGCGTGGATGGCGCAAAGGTTGGTATCCTCGAAGAGACCGACGAGGTATGCCTCGCTTGCCTCCTGCAAGGCCATTACGGCTGAGCTCTGGAAACGGAGGTCGGTTTTGAAATCCTGAGCGATTTCACGCACCAAGCGCTGGAAAGGCAGCTTGCGGATGAGGAGCTCGGTGCTCTTCTGGTAACGACGGATCTCGCGAAGAGCAACTGTACCAGGTCGGTATCGATGGGGTTTCTTCACGCCTCCAGTAGCCGGTGCGCTCTTCCTAGCGGCCTTCGTTGCCAGCTGCTTTCGTGGAGCCTTGCCTCCCGTGGACTTACGCGCAGTTTGCTTCGTACGTGCCATCGCTTACTCCTTCGTCCTCGCAACCCAAGTTGACGCAATACAGTCGCGCCCGCTGCCCCCAAGAGGGGTATTTATGTCTTCGCCCGTTGAGAAGCCACGCCCCTTCCGTAATGTGATTGGTCCGCGGGTTTTAGTATATAAACCAAAAAATGACCCGCCGTCGAGATCACTTTTAACCTTCGTCACACGAGCAACATGACTGGACGCGGCAAGGGAGGCAAGGGTCTTGGCAAAGGTGGAGCGAAGCGCCACAGGAAGGTTCTCCGAGATAATATTCAGGGCATCACGAAGCCGGCCATTCGTCGTCTCGCCCGACGTGGAGGCGTAAAGCGTATCTCCGGCCTCATCTACGAGGAGACGAGAGGTGTTCTCAAGGTCTTTCTGGAGAACGTAATCCGTGACGCTGTAACATACACCGAGCACGCGAAGCGGAAGACAGTCACGGCCATGGACGTGGTATACGCCTTGAAGAGGCAGGGGAGGACTCTCTACGGGTTCGGCGGTTAGACTGCCTACACACGTCTGCTGCCGAATCCGTCGGCAAAACGGCCCTTTTCAGGGCCATAAAATCCGTCTAAAAAGGGCAGTAGTTGTCGAGATTAATTTAATTCACCTTTACTGTGTGACCACTAGCTCAACAGGCCAGTGCGGAAAACAGAACTTATTTCGTAGGGGCACTTCAGTATCAGCAAAAGACGTTGTAAGAAATGCCTCTCCGTTTTTCAAATGGGTCTGACCCCAACGCTTGGTATATCAAGTGGAAAGACCGGATTCCTCTGTGAAGCCTTGCTCCTCGGATTATGTTACCTGTTACTGTAAACTTCTGTAAGTCAATAATCACTGTCCGAAGAATTGGTGGGTAATATGACAACGCAGGTAGGCAATGCTCACCAGACCGTAACAAGGAACCGAGGGGATTGACACATACTGAACATCACATCACCACGTTTTTGCAATGCCAACTTTTAGGTCATAGGAATCCAGTGTGGTAAACACTGGGGAGAAGAGGTACACATCGCATGTCAGAACACAGGACTTCGTCCTGTCAGACAACTTCCACGTATAGCTTGCGTCATTTCGGTTCGAACGAAACGACAGAGAGAGGGGAAATTCGAACGCAAATTGTCAAAGCCTTCGATTCCTACGAGAAGGTCATGTCATCATCTCAGTATTGGGGTTCCTGCGCGTGCGGCCAATATGTGCACCAACAAACAAACGCATTAGGAACTCTATTATAACGCCGTAAGTTGTTCACCAGTTATCGATTTCTTATTCAAAATTAGTTTCATTCGTAGTATGTAGTAAAGTAAACTAGTATATTCAAACGTATATGTCTAAAACCACGATGGGCACCAAAGAAGGGGACTTGTGATTATTTTCACGATAATCTCCATTACTCTAATATGATAGAAATATATTACATAAATTTCGAAGCCAACTATGTACCTTGGCATCATCATCTAATTTAACTCGTATTGTGTTAAATTATATAATAATAATGAAACCTTTCTATATGCATCAGTATAATGTGTTATCACACAATAGCCTAGTAAATGTACAACGGTTTCAAGTACTTCAGTGCGAACCTGGGACAACGACATCGTTCAGAGCACAAAATTACAGAATGATGATATTAAATCAGCCCACCGGTATAGAGAGAGAGAGAAAGTTGACACGCGTAATGAAATTACATTACGAAGCCGTGAGAGAGGATTAACAATACTGGCTATTTCTGACTTTTGTGAGGTTAGTGGGGCCCTTAAAAGGGCCGTTTTACGGAGAAGGGGCTTAAGCCTTCTTCTCGGTTTTCTTCGGGAGGAGAACCGCCTGGATGTTGGGCAACACACCACCCTGGGCGATGGTGACGCCGGACAGGAGTTTGTTCAGCTCCTCGTCGTTGCGAATGGCGAGCTGTAAGTGACGAGGAATGATCCTAGTCTTCTTGTTGTCACGAGCTGCGTTGCCAGCCAACTCGAGAACTTCGGCCGCCAGGTACTCCATCACCGCGGCCAGGTAGACTGGCGCACCGGCACCAACTCGCTCTGCGTAATTGCCCTTACGCAAAAGACGGTGGATACGGCCTACCGGGAACTGCAACCCAGCACGGCTGGATCGAGACTTTGACTTTCCCTTCACCTTGCCTCCCTTTCCACGACCCGACATGATGCTACTCCTACTTGCAGCTGTTTAACTACAAGAACGACGCCTCGCCCAAAATGATGCAGGGCCCGGTGTCAGAGTTGATTGCTGGCAGAGCCAGCGGTCGTTTTAGGGTCTTACATTACAATGCCCTCTTCGACCGTGAGTGCTTGTGAGTGCAGTGTTATTAGAATGTTGGATATTTAGGGCTTTTATGAGATTGAGGTTGAGACGTGGAAAGAAGACAGGTGGGTAGAAAGTAAGAAAGAAGATTTAAGAAGCAGATTTTAAGTTCTGATTTGTTGTTATTTGAGGAGTAACCATGAACTATTTGTGATGTAAATTATTTACTGGGCTTGCGTGAATTTTGAATGTATTTATTTATTGTTTAGTTATTCAACGGTAGCTATCATGCATCACTAAGCAGTGGTGAGGGCAGTCACAATTTGTTTATATTGTTGTTATCCTTGTGTTTGGGCGTTGGCATTTTGACTTCAGCTATCCAGCAGTCGGAGTGATGTTCGCTGGTACGTTATGTTGTGGGTGGGGTGTTTGATTTCGATTTCCTCTCGTTGTAGATGAAGGTGGATTATTAATTGTATGTGTCGGGTTCTGGTCCATGACATATATGTGTATTCCTCAACGATGGCATTCTTGTGGAGTATTTATGGGAAACAGGCCGCGAATTTGCCGATTCCGGGAGACGAGGGGTGTTGTAGAGAGGGAGAGAGGGGGGGGAGAGTTTAATAGTTATTTTGTGGATTGAAGTGATCTTGATAGGCTTGTAGGAGTTTTTCAATGGTTGTGTTCTTATTGGTGTGTGGAGGATTGTTAAACATATGTTGTGTGTATGAGCGACGTAGTGCGAAGTGTGTGTATTTAGTGACTGTTCGGATTAGGTGTGTGGAGAGTGGTTTCGTTTTAGTGTGGATGTATACTGTGTCGTTTCTGGTATGTTTGGGTAGTCGAAATATCTGGCGCAATAATTTCCTTTCACGGGACTCAAATTTCTTTTGTGTTGAGGGTGAAGATTGCAGTAGAAAATAGGAGGAGTAGGTGCACTGGGATCGAACCAGTGCTTTATATAGGTGTAGTAATGTGTTGGCGTGGCAGCCTTGTCTTCTAATGCCGCTTAGGTAGCTTACTGCTTTAGTGGCTTTGTTGTATTTGTCCCATATTGTTTGCGCTATTGTGGTCCAAGAGAGTTTTGATGTGAGTGGAATGCCTAGATATGTTACTTTGTGTTGGAGTGGTATTAATGCTTGTCCGATGGTAATGTGTTGTCTGTTTGTGATTCGTGATTTTAAAGAAGGGCGGAAGACACAGGTTTGGGTTTTTTCGGTGTTGATGGTAATTCTCCAGGTGTTGGCCCACTCAGTGTACTGTCTCAGGGCGTTGTCTATTAGTACCCTGGCGGATCGTAAGCGGGGATGGGTGACCCAGAATGCCACATCGTCAGCAAACTGTGCCAGGCCCACTTGATTGTTGTTGGGTTGGGGGATGTCAGATACATATATGTTATAGAGCAGGGGGGAAATCACGCTGCCCTGGGGAACTCCTGCTTCGATTTGGAAGGTGCGGGACAGATCTTGTCTGCCAAGACGCACCTGGCCAGATCGGTTTTTCAGGAAGCTGGAGATCCAGCGTGTTATTTCGTGCGGAAATTCCATGTTTGTTAGTTTATATCGCAAGGCGTCCAGCCATACTGTGTCAAAAGCTCGTCTGGCGTCGAGCGCTACCATGATTGAGTAATGTCGTTTAGAGTAGGCCTCCTCAATGGGGGTAAGTACCCGTATCAGCTGATCAGTCGGCTGGACTCCCGGTCTGAAGCCCGCCTGAGAATCGGGAATCATATTTCGGTCGCGCAGGTAAACCTGCAAGCGTGAAACGAGTACTTTCTCCATTAACTTGGCAATAGTCGGGGTGAGGCTTATGGGTCGGTAGTTGGCGGGGTCTGAGGCGTCTTTACCAGGTTTTGGAAATAGAATTATGTGTGAATGTCTCCAGCGTGTTGGAGCGTGTCCAAGTTTCAAAGAGAGGGTGAAAAGCCCAGCAAGAAAATTAAGGGCTGTCGGCGGGAGTTGTTTAAGTGTTTGGTATGTGATACCATCAGGTCCTGGTGCTGAGTTCTTGCATGTTTGAAGGGCAAGTGAGATGTCTAGTATGGTGATGTCATCAATGATGGGGTCGTCGGTTGATCGTGGTGCTGGTGCTGGGAGTGGATTATAGAGGATAGGATGGTTAGTGATATGATCTGTGATGAAATGGTAATGATCTTGGTCGAAGTCTGGATGTATAGGTATTGTGTGCGTGTTGGATAGAAACTGCCGGAAGACTTCCAGTTTGCCTGGTGTGTCAATAATCGTTTGTTGTCTGTAGCGTAATGGGTGGGAAGTATATTGGTACTTGCCCCTAATACGCTTTATGGTTTCCCAAAATCGCTTGGGAGCGTTTAGTCTGTCTTTGTCGACTTTCTGAATGAATTTGTCCCATCGTCGCGTCTCGTATCTCTGTATAGCGTCTTTGACATCTTCTTGCAGTGAGCGGTAGAGGCGTCTGTCTTCATCTTCATGGGTGCGCATGTAGAGTCTGTGTGCTGCTCTTTTTGTCTTTATGATTTTTAAGATGTCTGGAGGTAATGCACGGCGACGGTCAGTGGTATATCGTTTTTGTGGTATTGAGTCTTGAATAGCTTCATTAAGCACCTGTACAAACAAAGTCTCTGCGGTGTCTAAGTCTTCGTGTTTCGTGATTGGAAAATGAGGGAGTGATTTAGATATGTAATCTTTGAATTTCTGCCAATCAGCGTTACGATAATCTCGCATGTATATAGCTTCGTTCACGGGTTGAGAGCGGTAAAAGGGGCAGGCAAGTTTTATTAGTATGGGTGCGTGATCTGAATTTAGAGGGGGGAGGACTAGAGTATTGATGAGTCGGTTATGTAATCTGGGAGAGATGAATATTTTATCAGGAGTTGTAAATTGTTGAGTAGGAGTTGGTAGGCGTGTGGGGGCAGGGAGTGGAACTTGTACTAGGTTGAGACTGGGTAAGAGCGTCACTAGGTGGTTGCCTTTGGTGTTCCGATTGTTATCATGGAGGAAGGGGTGGTGGGCGTTGATATCTGTGGTGATTATGACATTTGGAAGGGTGTGAAGGTAACGCAGGAGTGTGGATGGGAGTGGATTGGCTGGCGGAGAGTAGAAAGAAGCCACATGCATGCGAGAATTACCTATGTGGATTTGAATTATTACACATTCTTGGTCGTCGAGGTGGAGGGGTAGGGGAATTTGAGTTGTTGTCAAGTTTTTGTTAGTCATAATCATAACTCCTCCTCCTATCGTAGGTCTGTCGCGTCGATATATAGTGAAGTCTCTCATAGTAAAGCGGTCTTTGTCTCGAAGGTGGGTTTCATTTAAACATATAATTTCAGGTTTTTGCTCTTGGATGAGGTGAGTGAGTTCCGTTCTGTTGTTATACAGGTGTCTAATATTGCAATGAATTATCGTGATGTCATGTCGAAGTAGGATGGACGCCATTATAGTGGTATTAGGTTGTTGGTGAGAGGCTGTTTGTGGTGTCTAGGTGCCGTGAATTTCCTGAGGGGCAGGGTAGGGATTGGTAATCCGCCAGGGCTCGTTCTATTGCGCCACCTATCATAGTTTGGACTTTCTGGACTATGGGCGTGATTATTACATCTATATTGTTTCCATAAGGTGCAACGCTGACTTTCCTATTTATGGTCTTTTTGGCTGTGGCATTTATAGTGGCTGTGGTATTTTCGAGTCGTGAGGGTGGGGTTGTGTTTATTGTTGTGGCTGTGATAAATTGTGTTAAATTATTAATGGCTTGATTGATTTTTTCGTCAATGTATTTTTCAATGCGGGTTATGTGGATGGCGATACGTTCATCTATAAAGTTGGCGATTTGTTGGGGGGTGGGGAGATCATTTCTGTCGGTTTTTTGTGGTGTTGCCAAGATCTGCGCAAATGTGTGGGGTTTGGGGCTGTTGGTGGTTTCGTTTGGTATGTTGGATATGTCGCTGTCGACGGAGTTGAGGGATGGGAAATTTATTGTGTTAAGAGACGGGGGCTGGTTTGGGGGTGTCATTTGGCTGGGTTTAAGTGGCGAATCAATATTTTGTTTCCTAATGAATGGTCTGTAGGTAGGTTCATCGGGGAGTTGGATTTCGCGTGGATATAGTGGACAGTGCATCTGTCCTGTATAATGTCCGTCTCTATTACAGGTGGCGCAATGATGTGGTCGATCTTTATGTGCACAGGAAGTGCCAATGTTCCCACAGTGAAAACAAACTGCGGGGTTTGTGCAGTTTTTCTTTTCATGCAGATACTGATGACAGTTCCTGCATGGAATATGGCGTTTTCCTAGTTTGGGCGGTTCACAATGATATGTTCTGCCCCACAGTCGGAGGCCATCGCTGAGAAGTGTCGATATGGTGTTCGGGTTTTTTGTGAAAATGCGAACAAGTGGCGTTGGTCCGTAGCTATTTCTTATTCTTGTGATCCTAGTGTGTTCTAAGTTGATGTTTGTCATAGCAGCTGATACTGTTTCTGTATCTATTTCCGGGGAGATTCCAGTAGCAACTAGATTGGTTTCTTTGGTGTAAAATTGAGCACTCTCCGTATTTCTGTTCTGTCTGTTAATTTTAATTGCATATTCTGCGTTGGGTCCGAAAGTGTTGGGTGGGTAGGAGGAGATGAATTTATCTAAGTGCTCTTGGTTTTCGAAAATAAGAGTTGTTGAACTGAATTTTTGCGACCAGGTTTGTCGAGGTGGTGTGATTTGAATTTTTAGGCAATTTTGATATATGATGGTGGGGTTGTTTTTGTGTAGATCTTGGTTATTGATACGCATAGCTACGCGTGAGTCAATTTGAGTTGCGGCAGGCGGTGGTTGCGTTTGTGATATTCGAATGTCTTTGCCAGGTGTGGTATTATTATTTGCATTTGATGTGGAAGGTTGTGGCGTGATTTGATTGGGGGCAAAATTAGGATTCGTTTGGATTGGTGACACGGGGGATTGTAGGTCTTGGTGTACTGTGGTGCTTTGAGAGGGAAGTGGCAGAGACGATATCAGATTTTCTAGTCTGTATCGTAGTTCTCTGTTATTTGTTTTGAGTGGAGTTTTTGCGGTAGGGGCAGATATTTCTTTGGTAGCTGCATTTGGTTTGTATTGTCTTTGAGCGGGTTGTGAGAGCCAAGGAGCTTGCAATTTCGCTTGCTCCGGAATCATGTACTGAGTTTTATCACTAGGCCCAAGAATTGAGGGTGGAATGTACTGTGTAAATTTTGAGAGGTGAGCTCGGGTATGGAAATTTATAATAAGCAGGTGTTCATGGTGTTTGTACCAGCGAACATGGACACGAATTTGGTTTAGAACTTTTTTGAGTTCTGAGGCACTATAATTATATATTATAAGGGTTGTGTTCGCCTCTGATTCTGTGAAAGCGTCAGGCGGTGACTGCTGGTGTATTAGACCGGGAAAAGGATTGTCAGAGGATGGAGTATTTACTGACAAATCCTCAGCGGAGTGAGAGCGGTTTTTTGAGGTGTTGTGACTGCCCTTACCTTTGTATGCTGGTTGTGTTGCTCTGCTTTCAGGGTTGTTGTTATTCATGGTGGCTCCTCCTTTTGATTTGTGTTGGAGTTATGATGCACTATTTGGTTGAAGATGTAATACGTAGCACTAAACACTGTAATTGACACTGCGGCATTTGAGGTATATATTGGAGAAAGAGATAGGAAAGGTTAAACTAAGTCCAGAAATGAAAAGACAAAGGAGAATATTTGGAGTGTAAAGTTTCGTTGACACTATTTAGTTGGTTCACTCACTGCACGTTAGATTGTTTTGTACTATGAGCACACAGAGCACTGTTTAGTTTTCACTAGCAGAGTGAGTGAAACATGTCTGCAAGCATAGTAAATGTTTTGCACTCGAATACACTTGACGTGATATAAGATTTAATACACGCCCAAATTGTCAGTCACTCGGTATGCTACACTGTGTTGGCTTCTCTCTAACTGGAACAATATTTGTAGAAAAGGTGCGCTACAACTAGATGGAAATTTCCGCAGTAACGTCCTATCGTTAAGCGGAGAGAACTGTATATCTGGATCGATTAACTAGTGGTCCGTACACTAGCACCACACTAGAGATGTTGACAATTGGAGAGTTCACTCGAGGCAATGGCACAAAAACACACAGTCTTGAGGGTTTAGTCACTTGCGTACGGGTTCTCTCGCACTATTGATCACTACTCAGTGGCCACACTGTAGAGGTTCCTTCGTAGCTACATCTTTACGGAAGAGTACACACACACGAACACTGAATAGACCTACCCACTGTTTCGGTTCTCACTGGAAAGAAAACACGCAACGAAAGGGTTTCTCTCTGAAGTATACAAATACGCCTCAGGCGTGTTCTCGTACGGTCCGCGCCCGGTATTATAAGCAAAACGGTGGCCTTCACTTTTCGCCTCGGGCGTGTTCCCGTACGGTCCGCACCCGATGCACAGTACGATGCGGAGCGCGGCCACTTGCGATGCAACTCTGACGAACGATGATCTGCCGATCTCATCGACCATCATCATCATCATGCAGGGCCCGACGGTAACCTTCACTTTTACGCCAACGTCAATAATCGACAGCGGACCAATCGTAAAGTCACAAACGTTTGCGCTGTTTCTATTGGCTCGCACTGGGAAGGCAGTACGGCATTGTCCCTGCGACTTAAATATTTTTCTCCCTCCGGGCTCATCATCAGACGAGCACCATGCCCCCCAAAGCTTCCGGAAAGGCTGCCAAGAAGGCCGGCAAGGCCCAGAAGAATATTTCGAAGGGCGATAAGAAGAAGAAGCGCAAGAGGAAGGAGAGCTACGCCATTTACATCTACAAGGTTCTGAAACAAGTTCACCCAGACACGGGAATCAGTTCAAAGGCTATGAGCATCATGAACAGCTTCGTTAACGACATCTTCGAGCGCATCGCCGCGGAAGCTTCGCGGCTCGCGCATTACAACAAGCGGTCGACCATCACCAGTCGGGAGATCCAGACAGCCGTCCGTCTCCTGCTACCCGGTGAGCTGGCCAAGCACGCCGTCAGTGAAGGGACCAAGGCCGTCACAAAATACACTAGTTCCAAGTAAGCGGGAGTGCTTGCTAGGGAATCAGCAACCGGCCCTTTTAAGGGCCACAAGTTATTCATAACAGAGTAGATGAATGAAGAACAACAGCGTTTCCCACCGAGTGAAAATTTAAATAATCACCCCGATAACACTTCTAGGATAGATAATACATTATAGGCAGTCCATGGGAGACTTGGATCCACGAGGCAAATTCGTTTCCTTAATAGTTTCGTACGACTTATATGAGAGCGCGGTGTCATTCCTACTCACTTGGCAGCATTAATTGTTGAGGGAAAACAACTTAGAAGGTAACTTGTCGACCGCGGTCATAATCCTTCCGCAGGCCACTACTGAGAATCTGTGGACATACGGGTAATCTATCTTTATTGAAACTCGGGTTCATAACATACGACTGATACTTTATATATCTGTCACGTAATCCATCAAGAGACAAATGTCCCCCCCCCCCTAGTCAGTAGCGAGCTTCAGTCCATTCGTAGTAGCCGCCGGTGCAAGAAGTGAATTGAAGTTTGTGTGAAGTTCCGTAGTATGGCATGAAAATGATGTCGAAAATCCGACTACAGTTCCACAACCATGTGGTTGAAAGGAGGCTCCGCTGTTGAACAACAATCCACCTGTGGCTTAACTTAGAATGCCGACTAGCTGTTTTATTAATCCCGTGTCAATCCAGCAGTGTGTGACGTTGAAACGTAACCAAACTGCCGTTGATAGATAGATTTATCATCTATCCCAATGACATCCAACGAGCTTGGTAATTTAGGTACAGAGTCTAAGCAGGCAGTTTACGTGTGTGTGTGAGCGAGTGCAGGTTTTATCGAGTGCACCCCAATCCCATCGTCCTCAAGTGCCTACAGATTACGCAGTTTCATCGGCAACGGCCATACCATGTTGAAAATACCGGTTCTCGTCCGATCACCGAAGTCAAGCAACATTGGGCGTGGTCAGTACTTGGATGGGTGACCGCTTGGGAACACCACGTGCCGTTGGCGATTTTTTTTTTTACGTCACTATTTCCAGCGTGTTCTAATAAGACTTATGGGATATTATGTTCCCTTCCCTATTCCAGCTATAGCTTGGATGATGACGCCGCTGCATAATTGTAGAGTAATTGATAATTCTTAAGTACTTGCAGCTCCGTATTGAAACTTATGACTGGTAGCATATTCATATGAGACGGTTCACTTCTCTGCGTTTTCTCGAAGAAGGGAATATGTATTCAGGGGATTGTGAACGTACCTCGCGCTCTCCCTAGAAGTTAGAGACATTTTAGGTAAAGAATGTAATATACTGTACATATATGGCTAATTAAAATCCCATTAGTTACTACATTTCAGTGGGTAGTACAAATTCCATAATGAAAATATCTCTGTCCTAGTAGTTGTATCCTTTAAAGAAGCTCGTTGTTTTCCCATGATGAAGGGCAGAACTTGGTCGGTAGAAATTTAAACAGACTGCATTATCAGACCAGGCGTTATTTCAATATCAGCGTTTAGTTTAGGAAATATAGCAATAGCGGAGTTGGGAGAAGTAGTTATAGCATGTACAGTAAGTATAAACAGTTCGCTGTACTGTACAGTGAATATAAATATTTGAATGTACGATGGCAAAACATCAGACATACAGTACGTAGCTCACATATCTTTAAAAATAAATAAATAAATAAATAAATAAAAATAAAGAAGACATTCTGAGGAGTGAGTGGAAAGTGCATATTATAATGAATATTTTTAACTCTCAGTTGACATTGAGAGAGAAAGCCATGCATCGGGGAACCGGTGACTGTTTTTGCGTTACCTTCTGCTATTGGCGTTGTTGGTTAGTAACGAATGAAAGGGGTAGGACGCGGAATCAAATGTCAAAAAACGATAGGGAAATAATAGTAACTGGTTGTATTTCGATCGAGCTCGGCGTGCTGATTCACCAGTGGGGTGTTTCACAAAGTTTACAATCTTTGGAAATTGTGAACTCTGTTTGTAAACTTCTGTTTCACAATCTTTGTTTGTAAAGGTGGACTGTACAAAGGAAATCAAATCTTTACGAATGAAATTTTGCGCTCTTTACAAGTGATATGTTTGTTTCACAACGAAGGAGTAATTTTACAAACGTGTAAACTAAACTTTACTAGTGAAGTTAGCACATTTTCTACAGTAGCCCTGTTGAAATAGCTTCTAATTGTGAATGAAAAAAATAAACACATATGTATAAAATCAATTTTATAGTAACAGGGTACCATTAAGAATTACACTGAAGCAGTTGTGATGTTATTGAGTAGTTCTAGCGACTCAGACGAAGATTTTGCATTTAGGCCTAACGTAGAATTTTCCGGCCACGTTCGTATCATTGTACGAATATTAATGAAAGGTTTCGAATGAATCCCGCGCTATACTTCAGAATACCGCGTTAGTTCTTATATACGAGGAACGTATTTAATAAATACTCGCACTTAAAGAAGAAAAACTTTGCACCGAAAACCAATCACTTAATAATGCAATGTCGGCATTACTTACGCAGTATTCTGAAGTCGTTCCGAATCCCATTTCGCTGTAATCTCTCCTACAAGATATGGGACATCACATGCAACATCTGAAAGGGAAAAGTGGTGCCCTAACCTCAAAGCGAGAACTGCATTGGTTGCATAGTAGCTCTCAGTTCCCTGCGTTAGCAGATAAGAACGGAATTTATAAGATTACAGTGTGCAAAAGTTCACACATGGTAGTTGATGTTGTTACAAGATTGAAAAAACTCGAGGCGGGTTATTGATCACCGAATGTGCTTACTCGGGCAAAGGATTTTTATGCTCCTCCTGCTGGGTTCCCTAATGTTGGCGAGGTTATGGATGAAACAATAAAATATACTGATGGACCAGCAGAGAGCGAAGTTGATTTTAATGGATGGACATGTTAGCTGCTCTATCAACTGCATATAACTACGTGGGTCAAATCCATTATTTATCAATTATTTGAATGAATTTCGCGCTAACTTTCGTCAGTTAAGTCGTAGGCTAATTAATGCATTGGTATGCTCGACCAATTGCATGCCGCGAAACTCCGTTGTCGCCGATGTAGCAAAATCTAAATAAAATATATATAAAAAAATATAAACATGTCCATCGATAGTTCTAAAATTACAGCTACTTTACCTCTGATCCTTAGTGATTTTTGTAAACTGTCGTTGGCGATTTTGTTCAACCAATTATGCGTATTTGTAAGTTTGTTTCGCCGATTTTGTAAAGTTCGTTAAAACATACAAGTGAATAAGATTGCATTGTGAAACACAGTTAACAAGCATATGTAATATTTCCGTTGTTAATTGTATATTGTTAATTTGTAATTTGTTAGCGTTGTGAAACATGCCCCCATTTACCTTTAGAGGTAATATCTACATTAATATTTAGTTAAAATTTAAAGAAATTTTAAACGAATGGAAGCTGCATTTTAATTCACCCCAAATTACTATGTTCCCTTTCAGATTATCAGCTGTTGTTGTTGTTGTTGTTGTATTGTAAGTTCTCACTTATTGTTAGCTAGCCGTACCCGTTCGCTCCGCTCCACCTGTTAGAAATAAATATAAAGTAATTACATAATTAAAATAGGACGTCTGATCCAGGGAACAACTTTTACAACAGCGCAAGATAATCTGCTTCGCATATTACCCAATTTTTTTTTAGCACTGCATTTATTGCATATATATTTTATGTATTTTAACACGATTCAATTGAGCATAGTTAAAATATGAATTATTAAAATAATGGATTGCCAAGCTAAAGTACTATTACTGCATACTAAATCAATACACTCTCGTTGTTCGTTAATTCTCTGAGATTAAAATGCGTGTACATAAATATTATTTTAAGAAATACAGAAAACGAATGTACAAAATAGCCTATCAAATTTTCTGTGCATAAGAAGCTATTTTAATCTTACCTGTCCTCGATTTACTCAGACGTTACTGTAATAACATTATAGCATTATGTCCATCTAGAGAAACTACAGTTTCCAATGGTGAAATAATAACTAATTATACAAATCAGTTAATTTACGAGCTTGTGATATTACTTCATACAAACACAGAAACATTCCCTGTAGGCTATGTTTAATAGCTTTCGATTGTTTGTTGATGTCCAAGGCCCCTGTTTCGATTGTTGTTGTCCAAGGCCCCTTATAGACGAAGTCATTTGTTCTTAATTCATTGCACCGTCTTAGATAGCGTTATTTTAATTTTAAAACTCATTTATCTCATTAAATATCAGTCCTATCAAAATGTTGTAAAAAAATAAAACTTAACGGAAATCATTTTTAAAGGAACATCTGTTATGTAACATTTTTTCTCAAATATCAATAATAAGCGAGATATTTCGATTTATTTAATTCAGGCCCCCTTATAACTCCCCTTTTAAATAATGTATTTCGAATGCCATATAGCCTAAAATCTAAGTTACAACAAACTTAATTTATATTCCAGTTTTCATATAAATCGGTTCAGCCATTATCGCGTGAAAAGGTAACAAACATACAGACAGACATACAAACAAAAATTTCAAAAATGCGATTTTCGGTTTCAGGGTGGTTAATTATATATGTTAGGACCAATTACTTTTGGAAAATCGAAACTTACCAGAAAAATTTCGGCTACAGATTTATTATTAGTATAGATAGTACGAGATACGACCGCAATTTTGTACGACTAGTGTAATGAAGGAATGCAAAAAATTATTTTGGAACTTTGCAATGTTAGTCTATCATTAAAATAAAATTAAATCTTAATTCGTCCCTTTTGCAGGAGTCTTCTTCATCCAGTATGTTGTTGGCTGATATGGAGGAGGAGGGGGGGGGGACATGCTCTAAAGGGATTAAATTTGCTTAGCAAATCGATATGGTGACTAACGCTTGCAATGCGTCATAGCTATAATTGTACTGCGCGGTAATTTCAGAGTAATAAGAGTTCAGTTCAGGGATCTGCTAATTTCTTCATATTGTGTTCGGCAATGGAATAGTACCGCAGTAGCATTAAGAGGTTTTTATAATTTGAACTGATATGTGCAGGTATATTGACCCCCCCCCCCCTCCCACCGCTGGCCGACGCGGACTGCAATGACAACAGTAAGCCACACGTCATACGTAAGCCTTTCTTCTTCTTCATCTTTGCTCGCCTGGCAAATACAGTCTTGGATTTCACATATTCAATTTTTCACAGTCCCAACTCCCTTGCATGGACGTGTTTTCACGTACCTTTAAAGTTTCTCCTCTCATTCATTCAGTCTATTCGCAAGCCTGAGGGTTTTCCGTGGTTTTCCCTAAGGAGCTAAGACAAATGTAGGGATGAGCCCAGAAAGAAAAGGGCATTCACTTCCTTAGACCCTGGTAACTGCTCTTTTTAGAGGAAGGAGGAGGAGAAAGAAACCCCCCCACCCCCACCGACGTGGACTGCAATGACAACAGTAAGCAACACGTTATATGTAAAGCCTTTATTATTATTATTATTATTATTATTATTATTATTTACAATGGGACTAAAGGTGGTGTAGATACACTATGTCAAATGTGCCACAATCTTTCCTGCAATAGAAAGACGAGGCGCTGGCCACTAGCAATATTTTACAACATGCTAAATATTGCAAGTATAAATTCATGGATAATTTATAGTTAGAAGAACTCAGAAAACAATATCAAGAAAACAATTCATTTTCCAATTGTGTGAAGAGCTGACAAAACCGTGGATGCAGCACCGCTTTGCACGTCCTACTTTACACCGATCTCTGCGGGCAACAATTGAAGAACATCTGAACATTGCTGTGCAACAACAATGCCAGGTAATGCAGCCAGATGGTGAACGTACTGTTTGCTATAAATGTCCTGCAAAGAAGAGGAGAATGATGACAACATTTTGTGGACTTTGCAAAAAGGGGTTCTGCAGAGAACATCGCGCTGTTGTTTGCACTAATTGTAAATAGGACAATAACATGAACGTAAAGACTTTATGACAAACTTAAAATTAAATGAACACTAATGGCTACGAAAAGTGTAAAAGTTGTTAAATGTGTGATATTGAGTTGATTTCAGTTAATTAAAATGTGAGTAGTAAAAATTACGAATGCTTACCTTTAACATGAGTACAGTGATGATTACCTGTCTAGGGTTAAGTAGTCGCGTGGTGAGTTTAGGAATTCCCAGACCACCTCTAAGATTGTTTAAAATAAAGGTATTGTAATCGTACGTTTCTGTCTTTTGTCAATAGTAACGTTGACCTTTCTTTTTCGAGAAAACAAAATCTGTTGTACAGTTAAAGGTACTGAAATAGTAAGAAATTTTCTGAAATCCCCACGCGTTTGCAAGTGTAAGTCTCTGTTGTAACCTGTTGATTTACGAGAGACTGCGTGTGCTTCCGTACAGTGTTTCTAAAATGTGCAGTAACGAGTCAGAAATCATTGGAATGTAGTGTAGGTGTGTTTGTTATAACCGGGAATCAATCCGCAGTACTTGACCAATCAACTACGGGAAATATCAGAAAAATTGGCAGGAGTTAGCAAGAAAAACAAAGGTAAAATATCACGTGAACGAGCACCGATACCGAGCACTATGTACAATATACCCTAGAGAAAAAGACAAGAAAACAAAAGTCAACCGCTGCAAGTGTTACGAAGTGGTGTGTGAAACATATAATGAAGAATGTCTGCGGGAAGCGCATCTAGTGAGATAAAGGGTGAAATGGAGGATTCTGCTAAAAATAAAGAAAGGAAGAAAAATGTTTACAGTTAATACAAGTATTGTTTTCTCTTGTGGGTTTATGTTTAGTATAATAGATGTGTGTGTGTGTGTGTGTGTGTGTGTGTTTCATTAAAAATTAGCATATCCTTAATGAATACATCCTAAGTGGTATAAATGAAATTGTATAAACTGCAGGGAATCTTAAAATATGAAAATTGCGATAGTTGTTTTCTTTACAGTCCGACCTTTTTTAATAAACTAGTGTGAGATATGAAGTTTTGCACATTTAAGGGTTGTTAACATGAATGTAAGGAATATATATTATGATATGATATGATATGATTCTCAAATACTCTGTCCTGCTGACCCTTCACATTTCTGTATTCGGGCGAGTGTGTATTCTTCTTCTTCTTCTTCTTCTTCTTCTTATTATTATTATTATTACTATTACTATAATTATTATTATTATTATTATTATTATTATTATTATTATTATTATTATTGTGTGAAGAGTTGTATCGGAAGTGCTTTATAGACTAAATTAATAATTTCTATCTTAACTGAAATATTTACATTATATTTCACACAGTATAGTTACAGGTAGCATAAATTCAGATAATGGTTTTTATATGGGAATCTACTTCTTGTGTTTAGAGGCTACATTTATACAGAGTTAATAATTTCTCCCCTATGTAACATATTTCCATGAAATTTTATACGCATCTATGCAAAAACGAATTATGCTCGTGTAATTAGGGAATTAGGGAAAAATTAGTGTTTCTGATAATTTTTAATGTTTTAATAGAAATTATGCTCCTAAAAGATGACTAGCCTGCCATATTTTTCGCAGTTGGTAACAAAATGCTAGATTCATGGATATACTCCATAATTTAGTTGTTCATTATATGTTCAAGAAGTGTTGAATTTTTCTTGGAGAAATTAAGCTCCTTCATCCAGACTCTGAAAAGTGGCTGCTGTCGAATTCGTAAAGCGCCACCAAGAGATGAATATAACATCTAAGTTTGCAGGATGTAGCAGCTAAATTTTAAGCCGTATAGAGTTTAATATTTGATTAATGTGTGGGTAGAAGAATTGAAAGTTAACTCAGGTTTACTTGTAATGCACAGCCTGTTAAATATGTCGTAAAAAAAAAAAAAAAAAAAAAAAACTAGTTGCACAAATCTCAGTAAACGTGCCAATTAAATGAATGCTAACGTATTATAGATTGCTTTTCGCGTATTAAATGAAAGTACACATCTTGTCCTATGACCTCCATAAGGGAAGGTTTAACAATATAAAACAGCCACTGACCCCACGAACAAAAATCAACTGAAGAGCGTGACTTAAAAAAAAAAAAAAAAAAAAAAAAAAAAAAAAAAAAAAAAAACTCATGTTTTGTCCCACCTCTTACTGATATTGATGTTTTGTATGTTGTTGTGCACAATGCCTAGCTTTTGTTTAAGCCTAGATATTACTTAAACTTCGGTTATGATGAAGTTGATTTTCTTACATAGTTTTGCGTTCTGGACAACTGTGCGCCGGCATCTCTCGGAACATCCGAGATCAGGTCCCTATCCCCTCCACCGCAAAGTCAAATAGCGTCTGTCACTTGATTTTGAATATTAAACAAACATACCATCACGGCATTTCCGTTATGGCATCTGGTGTCATCAATAAGCTACAAATAAAGGAAAGAAAGAAAGAAAGAAAGAAAGAAAGAAAGAAAGAAAGAAAGAAAGAAAGAAAGAAAGTAGCACAGTCACTGTCCTGAACAAGGTACGCAAGTATTATTTTAATTAATGCGTATCGCCTACCAGCCGCCGAAACTATTCGACAGGAGAGTGAATATCCTACACGGTCCTGTAAAAATGTTCTGAATACACTAAATGACGTGTAATTTTTTTTCTATTATTAGGACAATTGAACGTGTCATTGCTCCTGCGGGTTGCTTTGTTTCACACCACAGAGAATTCAGGTTCTCTACCCCCCGGGATTCTAGAGATAAGAGAGCGATGAGGTTAAAGGAGTAGGCGTTTGTTCGTGTTTTTGTTTTTACTTTAGAAAAATTGCGAAACGTGACGCAATAGCGATAAGTTTTATGAACAAGTTTGCTGAATCGACCAATTGAAGGTAATTTATATTTTGCTAAAGAAGAGAGGAGATTAATGAAATCAGTTATTGTAATAATCGTAGTAGATTGAAGGAATTGTTTGTATTCAAACTCCTTTTGTGAAATAAGCTGCTCGGATGCTTATCAGGGTGACGGTTATAAATGTTATCGTAATACCCACCCGAGGTCACAAAGGTCACAGTCTTCCGCTTGTCCTTTCCTAAGCAGACCACGTCTGTACTATCGAAAATAATGAGTCACAGTTATAGTTTCGTGAAAGTAAAAAATGTTAGATAGGAGACAAGTAGCTACTCTTATACAATCATAATCACATTTTGTATCCAATATAGTATAAACGAGCTACATGTAAGTACTGTGTAAAGTTTCATTAAAACAATATATTATATATGAGACAAGTCACTAATTTTTGTCAAAACGCATCGTCTATAAAGGGGTAGTTTCTCCTCTTATACAGTAGTGACTATAGTGCGAAGTTTCATGGAAATATGTCACATTTTTAGTCCAGCTAGATTTGCTTTCTGGACCACTTTGAGCCTTGGCGCTTGTGATCGGTCGGACGGAGGATCACTCGTCCCGGCGGCGTTAACCCTTAATTTGGTAAATATATATAATGTGCAATATTATAGAACTGTGAAATTTTTTTTTAATTTTCCTAAGAAACTTTGTTATCCATCGTTCTATTAAAAAATTGTTTATTAACCTATAGGATACATTGCGATATTTGTCAAACAGGCTGTGGGAAAATGCTGATACGGTGAGGAATGGAAAGGGAGAAACCATTTATATTATTGAGGTGACCTTGAACTGAGGGTAGTAGGAACGAGACCTGGAGTACGGTACAACCGGCTCTTCCGAGAAATAACTAGTGGCCCTGAAAAGGGCCTTTTTGCGGGCAGGAGTACCTTTGTTAATTCAAGCCCTCTCGCCGCGGATGCGCCTAGCCAGCTGAATATCCTTGGGCATAATGGTCACGCGCTTGGCGTGGATGGCGCAAAGGTTGGTATCCTCGAAGAGACCGACGAGGTATGCCTCGCTTGCCTCCTGCAAGGCCATTACGGCTGAGCTCTGGAAACGGAGGTCGGTTTTGAAATCCTGAGCGATTTCACGCACCAAGCGCTGGAAAGGCAGCTTGCGGATGAGGAGCTCGGTGCTCTTCTGGTAACGACGGATCTCGCGAAGAGCAACTGTACCAGGTCGGTATCGATGGGGTTTCTTCACGCCTCCAGTAGCCGGTGCGCTCTTCCTAGCGGCCTTCGTTGCCAGCTGCTTTCGTGGAGCCTTGCCTCCCGTGGACTTACGCGCAGTTTGCTTCGTACGTGCCATCGCTTACTCCTTCGTCCTCGCAACCCAAGTTGACGCAATACAGTCGCGCCCGCTGAAAAAAAAAAAAAAAAAAAAATCGAAGGAGAATTGGGAGGAAAATTTAAAAGGTACGCAAAACGCGTCCTTGCAAGGGGTTGGGGGCTGTACAAAACTAAATATGTGAGCTCCAAGCCTGTTGGCCACTAGTCTCACTCCGGGTTACGCTGCTCCCCTGAAGGAGCTCTAGAAAATTTTGAAGGGGAAGCCGAAATTGGACGTAACCTCTTAGGTACCACATACGCGAGGGGGGCTGAGACTGATCAATTGATCACGGAACGGGGCGAGGAGGAGTTGGCTGGTGTGTGCCGTTAGGATGGCAAGACGCCGTCATCTGTTGTTCGATGACAAAGCAGGTGAAGGCTTTCGGAAGAAGCGCCGTGAAATCTAAACTGCAATTTGAGGGGTCCCTGTCCTTTCAATTTGCGTCTTATTGAGTGACTTCGTATGTTTAATATACTATTAATATTATCTGAAATAGGGCATACATAATTTATAAGGAAGGTGGAATATATATGGGGAAGGGCATATAGGTCCGTGGCCCATTTCTTATAGGGCTCATCCCGACATTTGTCTTACGCCTGAGGAAAACCACGGAATACCTTAGGCAGGATGAGTTGTCTCATATAAGAGACTAGCCAATTTGGCTATTCTGTTGGAGGTCATGAGCCTTGTTGATTTGTCTCAATTTCGAGACCAGCCATTTGGCTATATGATGGCTCAATTGCGAAGAGGGGGGAGAGATGTGATTGTTAATTAAGGGGATTCATGGGGGTATGAGTGCAGGTCCGTGGCCCATTTCTTTTAGGGCTCATCCCGACATTTGTCTTAGCGCCTTAGGAAAACCACGGAAAAACCTTAGGCAGGATGAGTTGTCTCAATATCAGAGACTAGCCAGTTGGCTCTTAGGTTGAATGACTCTATGAATCGATGGATATATACTAGCCAATTGGCTTTTATTAGATTTCCATCGATCAACAATGTAGATATGTTATGGAGGGATTTTGTTTAGCCCAGTTAAGACAAGGTCATTTTACAGCGGTTGCACTATCCAAGGAGTCTCATGGAGTTGGGTCGTGGCTACCAAAACCTGGGAGTAACGCCAGCCTCCCTGTCCTCCTGTCTCAATAGTATAGCTAATGGTCCTGTCTGGTGTCTACGCCGTAACCTAGGATCATACTGGCCGAGGCCAGATATGACCTGACGCAGCAGTCGTCACGGACGATCACGGCGGGCAACTTTTCATCGTTCCGACAACTACGAAGAAGGGAAAGAAGAAAAAGAAGACTCACACTACCACGACTGGGACTACACTCGACCAACCTACAACTGACTCCCATGAGACCACTACGCTACAGACTAAATTGACAACACTAGACCCGTGGACCGAACTAAAAAACTGGCCGTCTGAAAGAGCGAACCGATCAGTAATGGTCGAAGACGCTGACCCAGACTTACTAGCGACGCTCCAACCTCCTCATCGAGCCGACACATTGACACTTGGACCAAGAACGAGAGTGTTCACATTCTCGACACGACTCAAACTACAGAAAGCTACGAGACCCGACCCAAAGCAATTCGGGAAGAAAGCCCGCTACATTGCGCCACCGACCGCAACTCTACAAGGACCTTGGACGCTACCGACTGATCCTCCTGCACCATCCCGATCCGTGAAACCCGACCGGCCCTCAGAAGGTCCTTCCTCTGAACCCACCAGACCCGAAACCCCTCCACTGCAACACATTCAGGACTCGTACTTTTACACCACGAGTGAATCTGCCTCTTCTGAAGGTTCAAATGAATCCGAAGGAGAGGTAGACCAAGACTGGCAGAACGCCAAGTCACGGCGCAAGAAGAAGACTCGACCAACCGCGAGCGCCGTTTCGACCACGGCAGCCGAGAAGGTCACGCCCAGTCCACAACCTGCTCCCCAGAATTCCCTTGCACCCACACCACCACCAGACCGAGACACCACAGCCGCAAGTGAACGACTCAAGAGCAGAACGACTGTGAAAATCACTAGACACACGACTGACAACAATAACCCACTGTTCATCCAGAAGCTTATAAGACAGAACAACTTAAACATGGAAACTCCGAGACAATACTGGGCCTACTCTACAGGAACGACGACACTTACCTTCCCGACGATTGACGAGGCGGAACGATTTGTTAAAGCCATACCGGCCAGAACTTTTGGACCGTCCGCACAACTTTTCATCGTCCATACACCATCTCACCAAGGACAAAGACTTCCACGAAACCGAGAGATCAGTGTCGTCATGAAGAATGTCGGCACCCAGATCCCGGAGGACGAATTGTTGCAGATTCTACGGGAAAAGTTCCCTGGAATCAAGCGCATCTCTAGAATAACCTCCGCCCAGACTAACCAGCCGACGCAGATGGTTCGACTTATAGTACAAGACGTGACCACAGCCGACCAACTTCTATGTGGAATCAACATAGCCGGACGTAATTACAAAGTCGAGCCAGCCCACGAGACAGTATTCCACAGACCGTGTCAGAACTGCGCCCAGTATGGACATGACAAAACCGACTGCCGAAACGACAAGACGTGTTTCACTTGCGGAAAAAATCCCGTCCACTGCAAACACCCACCAGACAACCAAGTCAAGTTCTGCGCCAGCTGCAAGAGCGATACCCACTATACGGGCCAAGCACGCTGTCCAAACTACCCCCGACATAACCCAACCCAACAAACTCCAACCCACATCCCGGTTCAAACACCCCAACAGATCCCTCCACCAATTCCTAAACCCTCACAATCCAGTCCAATCCAACTTCCCGAACCAAGACCTGGAATATCGTACGCCAGTGCGGTAAACCCGACAACGACCGACACGACAGAACCAACAACGGAACCGACACAGACTAACACCGAACAAATCGTAGCAGCAGCTCTAAATTCTGCAATGCAGAAAATAGAAAGCTACATCGACCAACAGATCAACAGACTGCGAGATGAAATTGTGATGTTCACAATTTCACTCCTCACGACAGACGCCCAACCCAAGACAAGACGAACGACTTTAGCAACAGCTAACCAGACAGCAAGACGGCTCTTACGCAGACAAGTTGCTCACCACTTTGTGGGTAACAAACTACAACTATCACTAGCACCACTGAAACGTGACACGACCAACCACAGACAAGCAACCAACAGCGGCCCTTCATAGGGCCGCGCGACAAAAGTAAACCACAACCAACACAGACAACAGCTTCATCCAGCCACATAAATCTGCAAGATAACAGCATCCAAGGCCAACGCAGCAGCCTGGTGTGAGCGGAGAAGACGCTGACCCGTAGAGAGTCCAACGAGCGAAGCCTAGCCGGGACCACGCCTCAACTGTCGCTACAGACAAAACATCGTAACCTGAAGAGGGCATATGTAAGACCCTAAAACAGGTTGCCCTTTGGGCAAACAACTTTGAGCTTGAGCTTGAGCCGTCGAGATCACTTTTAACCTTCGTCACACGAGCAACATGACTGGACGCGGCAAGGGAGGCAAGGGTCTTGGCAAAGGTGGAGCGAAGCGCCACAGGAAGGTTCTCCGAGATAATATTCAGGGCATCACGAAGCCGGCCATTCGTCGTCTCGCCCGACGTGGAGGCGTAAAGCGTATCTCCGGCCTCATCTACGAGGAGACGAGAGGTGTTCTCAAGGTCTTTCTGGAGAACGTAATCCGTGACGCTGTAACATACACCGAGCACGCGAAGCGGAAGACAGTCACGGCCATGGACGTGGTATACGCCTTGAAGAGGCAGGGGAGGACTCTCTACGGGTTCGGCGGTTAGACTGCCTACACACGTCTGCTGCCGAATCCGTCGGCAAAACGGCCCTTTTCAGGGCCATAAAATCCGTCTAAAAAGGGCAGTAGTTGTCGAGATTAATTTAATTCACCTTTACTGTGTGACCACTAGCTCAACAGGCCAGTGCGGAAAACAGAACTTATTTCGTAGGGGCACTTCAGTATCAGCAAAAGACGTTGTAAGAAATGCCTCTCCGTTTTTCAAATGGGTCTGACCCCAACGCTTGGTATATCAAGTGGAAAGACCGGATTCCTCTGTGAAGCCTTGCTCCTCGGATTATGTTACCTGTTACTGTAAACTTCTGTAAGTCAATAATCACTGTCCGAAGAATTGGTGGGTAATATGACAACGCAGGTAGGCAATGCTCACCAGACCGTAACAAGGAACCGAGGGGATTGACACATACTGAACATCACATCACCACGTTTTTGCAATGCCAACTTTTAGGTCATAGGAATCCAGTGTGGTAAACACTGGGGAGAAGAGGTACACATCGCATGTCAGAACACAGGACTTCGTCCTGTCAGACAACTTCCACGTATAGCTTGCGTCATTTCGGTTCGAACGAAACGACAGAGAGAGGGGAAATTCGAACGCAAATTGTCAAAGCCTTCGATTCCTACGAGAAGGTCATGTCATCATCTCAGTATTGGGGTTCCTGCGCGTGCGGCCAATATGTGCACCAACAAACAAACGCATTAGGAACTCTATTATAACGCCGTAAGTTGTTCACCAGTTATCGATTTCTTATTCAAAATTAGTTTCATTCGTAGTATGTAGTAAAGTAAACTAGTATATTCAAACGTATATGTCTAAAACCACGATGGGCACCAAAGAAGGGGACTTGTGATTATTTTCACGATAATCTCCATTACTCTAATATGATAGAAATATATTACATAAATTTCGAAGCCAACTATGTACCTTGGCATCATCATCTAATTTAATTCGTATTGTGTTAAATTATATAATAATAATGAAACCTTTCTATATGCATCAGTATAATGTGTTATCACACAATAGCCTAGTAAATGTACAACGGTTTCAAGTACTTCAGTGCGAACCTGGGACAACGACATCGTTCAGAGCACAAAATTACAGAATGATGATATTAAATCAGCCCACCGGTATAGAGAGAGAGAGAAAGTTGACACGCGTAATGAAATTACATTACGAAGCCGTGAGAGAGGATTAACAATACTGGCTATTTCTGACTTTTGTGAGGTTAGTGGGGCCCTTAAAAGGGCCGTTTTACGGAGAAGGGGCTTAAGCCTTCTTCTCGGTTTTCTTCGGGAGGAGAACCGCCTGGATGTTGGGCAACACACCACCCTGGGCGATGGTGACGCCGGACAGGAGTTTGTTCAGCTCCTCGTCGTTGCGAATGGCGAGCTGTAAGTGACGAGGAATGATCCTAGTCTTCTTGTTGTCACGAGCTGCGTTGCCAGCCAACTCGAGAACTTCGGCCGCCAGGTACTCCATCACCGCGGCCAGGTAGACTGGCGCACCGGCACCAACTCGCTCTGCGTAATTGCCCTTACGCAAAAGACGGTGGATACGGCCTACCGGGAACTGCAACCCAGCACGGCTGGATCGAGACTTTGACTTTCCCTTCACCTTGCCTCCCTTTCCACGACCCGACATGATGCTACTCCTACTTGCAGCTGTTTAACTACAAGAACGACGCCTCGCCCAAAATGATGCAGGGCCCGACGGTAACCTTCACTTTTACGCCAACGTCAATAATCGACAGCGGACCAATCGTAAAGTCACAAACGTTTGCGCTGTTTCTATTGGCTCGCACTGGGAAGGCAGTACGGCATTGTCCCTGCGACTTAAATATTTTTCTCCCTCCGGGCTCATCATCAGACGAGCACCATGCCCCCCAAAGCTTCCGGAAAGGCTGCCAAGAAGGCCGGCAAGGCCCAGAAGAATATTTCGAAGGGCGATAAGAAGAAGAAGCGCAAGAGGAAGGAGAGCTACGCCATTTACATCTACAAGGTTCTGAAACAAGTTCACCCAGACACGGGAATCAGTTCAAAGGCTATGAGCATCATGAACAGCTTCGTTAACGACATCTTCGAGCGCATCGCCGCGGAAGCTTCGCGGCTCGCGCATTACAACAAGCGGTCGACCATCACCAGTCGGGAGATCCAGACAGCCGTCCGTCTCCTGCTACCCGGTGAGCTGGCCAAGCACGCCGTCAGTGAAGGGACCAAGGCCGTCACAAAATACACTAGTTCCAAGTAAGCGGGAGTGCTTGCTAGGGAATCAGCAACCGGCCCTTTTAAGGGCCACAAGTTATTCATAACAGAGTAGATGAATGAAGAACAACAGCGTTTCCCACCGAGTGAAAATTTAAATAATCACCCCGATAACACTTCTAGGATAGATAATACATTATAGGCAGTCCATGGGAGACTTGGATCCACGAGGCAAATTCGTTTCCTTAATAGTTTCGTACGACTTATATGAGAGCGCGGTGTCATTCCTACTCACTTGGCAGCATTAATTGTTGAGGGAAAACAACTTAGAAGGTAACTTGTCGACCGCGGTCATAATCCTTCCGCAGGCCACTACTGAGAATCTGTGGACATACGGGTAATCTATCTTTATTGAAACTCGGGTTCATAACATACGACTGATACTTTATATATCTGTCACGTAATCCATCAAGAGACAAATGTCCCCCCCCCCCCTAGTCAGTAGCGAGCTTCAGTCCATTCGTAGTAGCCGCCGGTGCAAGAAGTGAATTGAAGTTTGTGTGAAGTTCCGTAGTATGGCATGAAAATGATGTCGAAAATCCGACTACAGTTCCACAACCATGTGGTTGAAAGGAGGCTCCGCTGTTGAACAACAATCCACCTGTGGCTTAACTTAGAATGCCGACTAGCTGTTTTATTAATCCCGTGTCAATCCAGCAGTGTGTGACGTTGAAACGTAACCAAACTGCCGTTGATAGATAGATTTATCATCTATCCCAATGACATCCAACGAGCTTGGTAATTTAGGTACAGAGTCTAAGCAGGCAGTTTACGTGTGTGTGTGAGCGAGTGCAGGTTTTATCGAGTGCACCCCAATCCCATCGTCCTCAAGTGCCTACAGATTACGCAGTTTCATCGGCAACGGCCATACCATGTTGAAAATACCGGTTCTCGTCCGATCACCGAAGTCAAGCAACATTGGGCGTGGTCAGTACTTGGATGGGTGACCGCTTGGGAACACCACGTGCCGTTGGCGATTTTTTTTTTTACGTCACTATTTCCAGCGTGTTCTAATAAGACTTATGGGATATTATGTTCCCTTCCCTATTCCAGCTATAGCTTGGATGATGACGCCGCTGCATAATTGTAGAGTAATTGATAATTCTTAAGTACTTGCAGCTCCGTATTGAAACTTATGACTGGTAGCATATTCATATGAGACGGTTCACTTCTCTGCGTTTTCTCGAAGAAGGGAATATGTATTCAGGGGATTGTGAACGTACCTCGCGCTCTCCCTAGAAGTTAGAGACATTTTAGGTAAAGAATGTAATATACTGTACATATATGGCTAATTAAAATCCCATTAGTTACTACATTTCAGTGGGTAGTACAAATTCCATAATGAAAATATCTCTGTCCTAGTAGTTGTATCCTTTAAAGAAGCTCGTTGTTTTCCCATGATGAAGGGCAGAACTTGGTCGGTAGAAATTTAAACAGACTGCATTATCAGACCAGGCGTTATTTCAATATCAGCGTTTAGTTTAGGAAATATAGCAATAGCGGAGTTGGGAGAAGTAGTTATAGCATGTACAGTAAGTATAAACAGTTCGCTGTACTGTACAGTGAATATAAATATTTGAATGTACGATGGCAAAACATCAGACATACAGTACGTAGCTCACATATCTTTAAAAATAAATAAATAAATAAATAAATAAAAATAAAGAAGACATTCTGAGGAGTGAGTGGAAAGTGCATATTATAATGAATATTTTTAACTCTCAGTTGACATTGAGAGAGAAAGCCATGCATCGGGGAACCGGTGACTGTTTTTGCGTTACCTTCTGCTATTGGCGTTGTTGGTTAGTAACGAATGAAAGGGGTAGGACGCGGAATCAAATGTCAAAAAACGATAGGGAAATAATAGTAACTGGTTGTATTTCGATCGAGCTCGGCGTGCTGATTCACCAGTGGGGTGTTTCACAAAGTTTACAATCTTTGGAAATTGTGAACTCTGTTTGTAAACTTCTGTTTCACAATCTTTGTTTGTAAAGGTGGACTGTACAAAGGAAATCAAATCTTTACGAATGAAATTTTGCGCTCTTTACAAGTGATATGTTTGTTTCACAACGAAGGAGTAATTTTACAAACGTGTAAACTAAACTTTACTAGTGAAGTTAGCACATTTTCTACAGTAGCCCTGTTGAAATAGCTTCTAATTGTGAATGAAAAAAATAAACACATATGTATAAAATCAATTTTATAGTAACAGGGTACCATTAAGAATTACACTGAAGCAGTTGTGATGTTATTGAGTAGTTCTAGCGACTCAGACGAAGATTTTGCATTTAGGCCTAACGTAGAATTTTCCGGCCACGTTCGTATCATTGTACGAATATTAATGAAAGGTTTCGAATGAATCCCGCGCTATACTTCAGAATACCGCGTTAGTTCTTATATACGAGGAACGTATTTAATAAATACTCGCACTTAAAGAAGAAAAACTTTGCACCGAAAACCAATCACTTAATAATGCAATGTCGGCATTACTTACGCAGTATTCTGAAGTCGTTCCGAATCCCATTTCGCTGTAATCTCTCCTACAAGATATGGGACATCACATGCAACATCTGAAAGGGAAAAGTGGTGCCCTAACCTCAAAGCGAGAACTGCATTGGTTGCATAGTAGCTCTCAGTTCCCTGCGTTAGCAGATAAGAACGGAATTTATAAGATTACAGTGTGCAAAAGTTCACACATGGTAGTTGATGTTGTTACAAGATTGAAAAAACTCGAGGCGGGTTATTGATCACCGAATGTGCTTACTCGGGCAAAGGATTTTTATGCTCCTCCTGCTGGGTTCCCTAATGTTGGCGAGGTTATGGATGAAACAATAAAATATACTGATGGACCAGCAGAGAGCGAAGTTGATTTTAATGGATGGACATGTTAGCTGCTCTATCAACTGCATATAACTACGTGGGTCAAATCCATTATTTATCAATTATTTGAATGAATTTCGCGCTAACTTTCGTCAGTTAAGTCGTAGGCTAATTAATGCATTGGTATGCTCGACCAATTGCATGCCGCGAAACTCCGTTGTCGCCGATGTAGCAAAATCTAAATAAAATATAT
Organism: Periplaneta americana; assembly: GCF_040183065.1. Classification (NCBI taxonomy): domain Eukaryota; kingdom Metazoa; phylum Arthropoda; class Insecta; order Blattodea; family Blattidae; genus Periplaneta; species Periplaneta americana. The sequence goes on along the minus strand of NC_091126.1, from coordinate 68,051,600 downwards.
ATAAAAAAATATAAACATGTCCATCGATAGTTCTAAAATTACAGCTACTTTACCTCTGATCCTTAGTGATTTTTGTAAACTGTCGTTGGCGATTTTGTTCAACCAATTATGCGTATTTGTAAGTTTGTTTCGCCGATTTTGTAAAGTTCGTTAAAACATACAAGTGAATAAGATTGCATTGTGAAACACAGTTAACAAGCATATGTAATATTTCCGTTGTTAATTGTATATTGTTAATTTGTAATTTGTTAGCGTTGTGAAACATGCCCCCATTTACCTTTAGAGGTAATATCTACATTAATATTTAGTTAAAATTTAAAGAAATTTTAAACGAATGGAAGCTGCATTTTAATTCACCCCAAATTACTATGTTCCCTTTCAGATTATCAGCTGTTGTTGTTGTTGTTGTTGTATTGTAAGTTCTCACTTATTGTTAGCTAGCCGTACCCGTTCGCTCCGCTCCACCTGTTAGAAATAAATATAAAGTAATTACATAATTAAAATAGGACGTCTGATCCAGGGAACAACTTTTACAACAGCGCAAGATAATCTGCTTCGCATATTACCCAATTTTTTTTTAGCACTGCATTTATTGCATATATATTTTATGTATTTTAACACGATTCAATTGAGCATAGTTAAAATATGAATTATTAAAATAATGGATTGCCAAGCTAAAGTACTATTACTGCATACTAAATCAATACACTCTCGTTGTTCGTTAATTCTCTGAGATTAAAATGCGTGTACATAAATATTATTTTAAGAAATACAGAAAACGAATGTACAAAATAGCCTATCAAATTTTCTGTGCATAAGAAGCTATTTTAATCTTACCTGTCCTCGATTTACTCAGACGTTACTGTAATAACATTATAGCATTATGTCCATCTAGAGAAACTACAGTTTCCAATGGTGAAATAATAACTAATTATACAAATCAGTTAATTTACGAGCTTGTGATATTACTTCATACAAACACAGAAACATTCCCTGTAGGCTATGTTTAATAGCTTTCGATTGTTTGTTGATGTCCAAGGCCCCTGTTTCGATTGTTGTTGTCCAAGGCCCCTTATAGACGAAGTCATTTGTTCTTAATTCATTGCACCGTCTTAGATAGCGTTATTTTAATTTTAAAACTCATTTATCTCATTAAATATCAGTCCTATCAAAATGTTGTAAAAAAATAAAACTTAACGGAAATCATTTTTAAAGGAACATCTGTTATGTAACATTTTTTCTCAAATATCAATAATAAGCGAGATATTTCGATTTATTTAATTCAGGCCCCCTTATAACTCCCCTTTTAAATAATGTATTTCGAATGCCATATAGCCTAAAATCTAAGTTACAACAAACTTAATTTATATTCCAGTTTTCATATAAATCGGTTCAGCCATTATCGCGTGAAAAGGTAACAAACATACAGACAGACATACAAACAAAAATTTCAAAAATGCGATTTTCGGTTTCAGGGTGGTTAATTATATATGTTAGGACCAATTACTTTTGGAAAATCGAAACTTACCAGAAAAATTTCGGCTACAGATTTATTATTAGTATAGATAGTACGAGATACGACCGCAATTTTGTACGACTAGTGTAATGAAGGAATGCAAAAAATTATTTTGGAACTTTGCAATGTTAGTCTATCATTAAAATAAAATTAAATCTTAATTCGTCCCTTTTGCAGGAGTCTTCTTCATCCAGTATGTTGTTGGCTGATATGGAGGAGGAGGGGGGGGGGACATGCTCTAAAGGGATTAAATTTGCTTAGCAAATCGATATGGTGACTAACGCTTGCAATGCGTCATAGCTATAATTGTACTGCGCGGTAATTTCAGAGTAATAAGAGTTCAGTTCAGGGATCTGCTAATTTCTTCATATTGTGTTCGGCAATGGAATAGTACCGCAGTAGCATTAAGAGGTTTTTATAATTTGAACTGATATGTGCAGGTATATTGACCCCCCCCCCCTCCCACCGCTGGCCGACGCGGACTGCAATGACAACAGTAAGCCACACGTCATACGTAAGCCTTTCTTCTTCTTCATCTTTGCTCGCCTGGCAAATACAGTCTTGGATTTCACATATTCAATTTTTCACAGTCCCAACTCCCTTGCATGGACGTGTTTTCACGTACCTTTAAAGTTTCTCCTCTCATTCATTCAGTCTATTCGCAAGCCTGAGGGTTTTCCGTGGTTTTCCCTAAGGAGCTAAGACAAATGTAGGGATGAGCCCAGAAAGAAAAGGGCATTCACTTCCTTAGACCCTGGTAACTGCTCTTTTTAGAGGAAGGAGGAGGAGAAAGAAACCCCCCCACCCCCACCGACGTGGACTGCAATGACAACAGTAAGCAACACGTTATATGTAAAGCCTTTATTATTATTATTATTATTATTATTATTATTATTATTATTATTTACAATGGGACTAAAGGTGGTGTAGATACACTATGTCAAATGTGCCACAATCTTTCCTGCAATAGAAAGACGAGGCGCTGGCCACTAGCAATATTTTACAACATGCTAAATATTGCAAGTATAAATTCATGGATAATTTATAGTTAGAAGAACTCAGAAAACAATATCAAGAAAACAATTCATTTTCCAATTGTGTGAAGAGCTGACAAAACCGTGGATGCAGCACCGCTTTGCACGTCCTACTTTACACCGATCTCTGCGGGCAACAATTGAAGAACATCTGAACATTGCTGTGCAACAACAATGCCAGGTAATGCAGCCAGATGGTGAACGTACTGTTTGCTATAAATGTCCTGCAAAGAAGAGGAGAATGATGACAACATTTTGTGGACTTTGCAAAAAGGGGTTCTGCAGAGAACATCGCGCTGTTGTTTGCACTAATTGTAAATAGGACAATAACATGAACGTAAAGACTTTATGACAAACTTAAAATTAAATGAACACTAATGGCTACGAAAAGTGTAAAAGTTGTTAAATGTGTGATATTGAGTTGATTTCAGTTAATTAAAATGTGAGTAGTAAAAATTACGAATGCTTACCTTTAACATGAGTACAGTGATGATTACCTGTCTAGGGTTAAGTAGTCGCGTGGTGAGTTTAGGAATTCCCAGACCACCTCTAAGATTGTTTAAAATAAAGGTATTGTAATCGTACGTTTCTGTCTTTTGTCAATAGTAACGTTGACCTTTCTTTTTCGAGAAAACAAAATCTGTTGTACAGTTAAAGGTACTGAAATAGTAAGAAATTTTCTGAAATCCCCACGCGTTTGCAAGTGTAAGTCTCTGTTGTAACCTGTTGATTTACGAGAGACTGCGTGTGCTTCCGTACAGTGTTTCTAAAATGTGCAGTAACGAGTCAGAAATCATTGGAATGTAGTGTAGGTGTGTTTGTTATAACCGGGAATCAATCCGCAGTACTTGACCAATCAACTACGGGAAATATCAGAAAAATTGGCAGGAGTTAGCAAGAAAAACAAAGGTAAAATATCACGTGAACGAGCACCGATACCGAGCACTATGTACAATATACCCTAGAGAAAAAGACAAGAAAACAAAAGTCAACCGCTGCAAGTGTTACGAAGTGGTGTGTGAAACATATAATGAAGAATGTCTGCGGGAAGCGCATCTAGTGAGATAAAGGGTGAAATGGAGGATTCTGCTAAAAATAAAGAAAGGAAGAAAAATGTTTACAGTTAATACAAGTATTGTTTTCTCTTGTGGGTTTATGTTTAGTATAATAGATGTGTGTGTGTGTGTGTGTGTGTGTGTTTCATTAAAAATTAGCATATCCTTAATGAATACATCCTAAGTGGTATAAATGAAATTGTATAAACTGCAGGGAATCTTAAAATATGAAAATTGCGATAGTTGTTTTCTTTACAGTCCGACCTTTTTTAATAAACTAGTGTGAGATATGAAGTTTTGCACATTTAAGGGTTGTTAACATGAATGTAAGGAATATATATTATGATATGATATGATATGATTCTCAAATACTCTGTCCTGCTGACCCTTCACATTTCTGTATTCGGGCGAGTGTGTATTCTTCTTCTTCTTCTTCTTCTTCTTCTTATTATTATTATTATTACTATTACTATAATTATTATTATTATTATTATTATTATTATTATTATTATTATTATTGTGTGAAGAGTTGTATCGGAAGTGCTTTATAGACTAAATTAATAATTTCTATCTTAACTGAAATATTTACATTATATTTCACACAGTATAGTTACAGGTAGCATAAATTCAGATAATGGTTTTTATATGGGAATCTACTTCTTGTGTTTAGAGGCTACATTTATACAGAGTTAATAATTTCTCCCCTATGTAACATATTTCCATGAAATTTTATACGCATCTATGCAAAAACGAATTATGCTCGTGTAATTAGGGAATTAGGGAAAAATTAGTGTTTCTGATAATTTTTAATGTTTTAATAGAAATTATGCTCCTAAAAGATGACTAGCCTGCCATATTTTTCGCAGTTGGTAACAAAATGCTAGATTCATGGATATACTCCATAATTTAGTTGTTCATTATATGTTCAAGAAGTGTTGAATTTTTCTTGGAGAAATTAAGCTCCTTCATCCAGACTCTGAAAAGTGGCTGCTGTCGAATTCGTAAAGCGCCACCAAGAGATGAATATAACATCTAAGTTTGCAGGATGTAGCAGCTAAATTTTAAGCCGTATAGAGTTTAATATTTGATTAATGTGTGGGTAGAAGAATTGAAAGTTAACTCAGGTTTACTTGTAATGCACAGCCTGTTAAATATGTCGTAAAAAAAAAAAAAAAAAAAAAAACTAGTTGCACAAATCTCAGTAAACGTGCCAATTAAATGAATGCTAACGTATTATAGATTGCTTTTCGCGTATTAAATGAAAGTACACATCTTGTCCTATGACCTCCATAAGGGAAGGTTTAACAATATAAAACAGCCACTGACCCCACGAACAAAAATCAACTGAAGAGCGTGACTTAAAAAAAAAAAAAAAAAAAAAAAAAAAAAAAAAAAAAAAAAAAAAAAAAACTCATGTTTTGTCCCACCTCTTACTGATATTGATGTTTTGTATGTTGTTGTGCACAATGCCTAGCTTTTGTTTAAGCCTAGATATTACTTAAACTTCGGTTATGATGAAGTTGATTTTCTTACATAGTTTTGCGTTCTGGACAACTGTGCGCCGGCATCTCTCGGAACATCCGAGATCAGGTCCCTATCCCCTCCACCGCAAAGTCAAATAGCGTCTGTCACTTGATTTTGAATATTAAACAAACATACCATCACGGCATTTCCGTTATGGCATCTGGTGTCATCAATAAGCTACAAATAAAGGAAAGAAAGAAAGAAAGAAAGAAAGAAAGAAAGAAAGAAAGAAAGAAAGAAAGAAAGTAGCACAGTCACTGTCCTGAACAAGGTACGCAAGTATTATTTTAATTAATGCGTATCGCCTACCAGCCGCCGAAACTATTCGACAGGAGAGTGAATATCCTACACGGTCCTGTAAAAATGTTCTGAATACACTAAATGACGTGTAATTTTTTTTCTATTATTAGGACAATTGAACGTGTCATTGCTCCTGCGGGTTGCTTTGTTTCACACCACAGAGAATTCAGGTTCTCTACCCCCCGGGATTCTAGAGATAAGAGAGCGATGAGGTTAAAGGAGTAGGCGTTTGTTCGTGTTTTTGTTTTTACTTTAGAAAAATTGCGAAACGTGACGCAATAGCGATAAGTTTTATGAACAAGTTTGCTGAATCGACCAATTGAAGGTAATTTATATTTTGCTAAAGAAGAGAGGAGATTAATGAAATCAGTTATTGTAATAATCGTAGTAGATTGAAGGAATTGTTTGTATTCAAACTCCTTTTGTGAAATAAGCTGCTCGGATGCTTATCAGGGTGACGGTTATAAATGTTATCGTAATACCCACCCGAGGTCACAAAGGTCACAGTCTTCCGCTTGTCCTTTCCTAAGCAGACCACGTCTGTACTATCGAAAATAATGAGTCACAGTTATAGTTTCGTGAAAGTAAAAAATGTTAGATAGGAGACAAGTAGCTACTCTTATACAATCATAATCACATTTTGTATCCAATATAGTATAAACGAGCTACATGTAAGTACTGTGTAAAGTTTCATTAAAACAATATATTATATATGAGACAAGTCACTAATTTTTGTCAAAACGCATCGTCTATAAAGGGGTAGTTTCTCCTCTTATACAGTAGTGACTATAGTGCGAAGTTTCATGGAAATATGTCACATTTTTAGTCCAGCTAGATTTGCTTTCTGGACCACTTTGAGCCTTGGCGCTTGTGATCGGTCGGACGGAGGATCACTCGTCCCGGCGGCGTTAACCCTTAATTTGGTAAATATATATAATGTGCAATATTATAGAACTGTGAAATTTTTTTTTAATTTTCCTAAGAAACTTTGTTATCCATCGTTCTATTAAAAAATTGTTTATTAACCTATAGGATACATTGCGATATTTGTCAAACAGGCTGTGGGAAAATGCTGATACGGTGAGGAATGGAAAGGGAGAAACCATTTATATTATTGAGGTGACCTTGAACTGAGGGTAGTAGGAACGAGACCTGGAGTACGGTACAACCGGCTCTTCCGAGAAATAACTAGTGGCCCTGAAAAGGGCCTTTTTGCGGGCAGGAGTACCTTTGTTAATTCAAGCCCTCTCGCCGCGGATGCGCCTAGCCAGCTGAATATCCTTGGGCATAATGGTCACGCGCTTGGCGTGGATGGCGCAAAGGTTGGTATCCTCGAAGAGACCGACGAGGTATGCCTCGCTTGCCTCCTGCAAGGCCATTACGGCTGAGCTCTGGAAACGGAGGTCGGTTTTGAAATCCTGAGCGATTTCACGCACCAAGCGCTGGAAAGGCAGCTTGCGGATGAGGAGCTCGGTGCTCTTCTGGTAACGACGGATCTCGCGAAGAGCAACTGTACCAGGTCGGTATCGATGGGGTTTCTTCACGCCTCCAGTAGCCGGTGCGCTCTTCCTAGCGGCCTTCGTTGCCAGCTGCTTTCGTGGAGCCTTGCCTCCCGTGGACTTACGCGCAGTTTGCTTCGTACGTGCCATCGCTTACTCCTTCGTCCTCGCAACCCAAGTTGACGCAATACAGTCGCGCCCGCTGCCCCCAAGAGGGGTATTTATGTCTTCGCCCGTTGAGAAGCCACGCCCCTTCCGTAATGTGATTGGTCCGCGGGTTTTAGTATATAAACCAAAAAATGACCCGCCGTCGAGATCACTTTTAACCTTCGTCACACGAGCAACATGACTGGACGCGGCAAGGGAGGCAAGGGTCTTGGCAAAGGTGGAGCGAAGCGCCACAGGAAGGTTCTCCGAGATAATATTCAGGGCATCACGAAGCCGGCCATTCGTCGTCTCGCCCGACGTGGAGGCGTAAAGCGTATCTCCGGCCTCATCTACGAGGAGACGAGAGGTGTTCTCAAGGTCTTTCTGGAGAACGTAATCCGTGACGCTGTAACATACACCGAGCACGCGAAGCGGAAGACAGTCACGGCCATGGACGTGGTATACGCCTTGAAGAGGCAGGGGAGGACTCTCTACGGGTTCGGCGGTTAGACTGCCTACACACGTCTGCTGCCGAATCCGTCGGCAAAACGGCCCTTTTCAGGGCCATAAAATCCGTCTAAAAAGGGCAGTAGTTGTCGAGATTAATTTAATTCACCTTTACTGTGTGACCACTAGCTCAACAGGCCAGTGCGGAAAACAGAACTTATTTCGTAGGGGCACTTCAGTATCAGCAAAAGACGTTGTAAGAAATGCCTCTCCGTTTTTCAAATGGGTCTGACCCCAACGCTTGGTATATCAAGTGGAAAGACCGGATTCCTCTGTGAAGCCTTGCTCCTCGGATTATGTTACCTGTTACTGTAAACTTCTGTAAGTCAATAATCACTGTCCGAAGAATTGGTGGGTAATATGACAACGCAGGTAGGCAATGCTCACCAGACCGTAACAAGGAACCGAGGGGATTGACACATACTGAACATCACATCACCACGTTTTTGCAATGCCAACTTTTAGGTCATAGGAATCCAGTGTGGTAAACACTGGGGAGAAGAGGTACACATCGCATGTCAGAACACAGGACTTCGTCCTGTCAGACAACTTCCACGTATAGCTTGCGTCATTTCGGTTCGAACGAAACGACAGAGAGAGGGGAAATTCGAACGCAAATTGTCAAAGCCTTCGATTCCTACGAGAAGGTCATGTCATCATCTCAGTATTGGGGTTCCTGCGCGTGCGGCCAATATGTGCACCAACAAACAAACGCATTAGGAACTCTATTATAACGCCGTAAGTTGTTCACCAGTTATCGATTTCTTATTCAAAATTAGTTTCATTCGTAGTATGTAGTAAAGTAAACTAGTATATTCAAACGTATATGTCTAAAACCACGATGGGCACCAAAGAAGGGGACTTGTGATTATTTTCACGATAATCTCCATTACTCTAATATGATAGAAATATATTACATAAATTTCGAAGCCAACTATGTACCTTGGCATCATCATCTAATTTAATTCGTATTGTGTTAAATTATATAATAATAATGAAACCTTTCTATATGCATCAGTATAATGTGTTATCACACAATAGCCTAGTAAATGTACAACGGTTTCAAGTACTTCAGTGCGAACCTGGGACAACGACATCGTTCAGAGCACAAAATTACAGAATGATGATATTAAATCAGCCCACCGGTATAGAGAGAGAGAGAAAGTTGACACGCGTAATGAAATTACATTACGAAGCCGTGAGAGAGGATTAACAATACTGGCTATTTCTGACTTTTGTGAGGTTAGTGGGGCCCTTAAAAGGGCCGTTTTACGGAGAAGGGGCTTAAGCCTTCTTCTCGGTTTTCTTCGGGAGGAGAACCGCCTGGATGTTGGGCAACACACCACCCTGGGCGATGGTGACGCCGGACAGGAGTTTGTTCAGCTCCTCGTCGTTGCGAATGGCGAGCTGTAAGTGACGAGGAATGATCCTAGTCTTCTTGTTGTCACGAGCTGCGTTGCCAGCCAACTCGAGAACTTCGGCCGCCAGGTACTCCATCACCGCGGCCAGGTAGACTGGCGCACCGGCACCAACTCGCTCTGCGTAATTGCCCTTACGCAAAAGACGGTGGATACGGCCTACCGGGAACTGCAACCCAGCACGGCTGGATCGAGACTTTGACTTTCCCTTCACCTTGCCTCCCTTTCCACGACCCGACATGATGCTACTCCTACTTGCAGCTGTTTAACTACAAGAACGACGCCTCGCCCAAAATGATGCAGGGCCCGACGGTAACCTTCACTTTTACGCCAACGTCAATAATCGACAGCGGACCAATCGTAAAGTCACAAACGTTTGCGCTGTTTCTATTGGCTCGCACTGGGAAGGCAGTACGGCATTGTCCCTGCGACTTAAATATTTTTCTCCCTCCGGAATATCAGTAATATTGTATCTATTCTCATATTTAATAACTTGTGTTTGGCTATAATGCTATCTCGGCCCCCTAGACTGAAGCGAATCAGTTGGTGATCAAGAAGACACTGGCGACCAAGTCGCTGCCTAGTGGATCGCCACGTACTGAGTGTTATCTAGGAAACTTTGCCGACTTGTCGCAGGAGTGAAACCTCCTAAGTGTGTTAACCTCTGTGCTCATCATTATTATTAAATTATTGTACACTAACTTTAAAGTGAGAAACCGTAACATTGAGTAACATTGAGTGTAGCTGATTACCAGGGAACATTTTAGACTTGCCGCGGAAGAGAGACCTGCTCAGTGTGTGTGAACTTCTGTGCTCATCCTCATTATTGTTTTAAAATATTGTACGGTAACTCTCTTTTAACGAGAAACCGTAACATTGCATGTTGCTGTTCACTGGATGAACCCATAACGATAAACGCAGTGAGCCCCGCTCGACATATACAGTGTTGTAGGCGAGGAAATATCGACTAGTGCTGCACCAGTGTGATTGTACTGTACAGCAACAACCAGTGCATAGCATCGCGCGGGATAGTTTTCTGTGAGTTCCGTTCTGAGTTGTGCAAAAGCAAATACTAACGACATGGAGGAGAACGAAGAAAGTGGCCAACCTCCACCATCACCCCATCTAGACCAAGCCTCCACCTCAACCGACATATCAGCCAACGTGAAGCCTACATTTGCCACACCACAGCCGAAAAAGAAGCAGAAGCGGAAGAGACCAACCCAACTCAGCGACACCAAGCCAGTGAAAACAGGTATGTCTAGTGCTGACCAGACGACAGACTCTAACAGTGAAACTGATTCAGAGAACGTCATATCTACACTGCTCAATAGTTTTTCTCCAACTGAATCAGACAGAGGGCTCTTCATCAGGCGGGGAACGAAATCAGCATTTAGAGAATTGAAGCAACAAAATGACCTAACTTTCACTTCTCACCTTCTTTCGCAAACAGACCGGGTGGTAATTTTCAGCTCTAGAGAACAGCTCTCCAAATTCTCAGCTAAATTCAGCCCTCTATATTTTGGCCCTAAAGCTATATTTGAAGCTCTACCAAATTCAACCCTTACGGCACCTTGGCTTACGGCGTTGGACAGAACCCGCACTCCCAACCTGCCCCCTTCTCCAGTACCAGAAACCCCGCCAAACCCCAGCGAAAACGATTGGAAAACCGTAACCCATGCCAAAAGGAAACCTGTCCTGACTCCAGCTATCCCTCAAACATCCACCCACACCGATCCTGCCTCTTCTGAACAAAAATACACTGTAAAAATCCATAATCACTCATTAAACACCAACAACCCCTTTTTCATCAAAGACCTAATCACACAAAATCATCTACAGATCCCTACACCTAGATATTTCTGGGCATACACCACAAGAACTACCACTCTCCTTTTTCCTAACATACAGACCGCAGAAAAGTTCGTCCACGCCATACCCCCTGACTCTTTCGGCCCACATGCAAAATTGATTCTCATGCCAGCACACATGTCAGCCACTCAGCCACCCCCTCCCAAAGATATCAGCGTGGTCATAAAGTCTATTGAACACAGCATTTCTATGGACACTCTCAAACAAGAGTTACTCGACCAAGGCTACAAAGTCAAAAACGTAGCAAGGATCATTTCGGCACAGACCAGAACCGAAACCCAGTTAGTGAGAGCTTTCCTCGAAGACGTGGAAACTTCAGACGCCATGTTGAGAGGCGTGCTACTATGCGGAAAGTTCTACAGAGTCGAACCTTCGAAAGAATTCGTAAGACTACGCCCATGCTTACAATGCGCGCAATACGGACATGATAACAGTACCTGCAACAACATCCCTAAATGCCACAAATGTGGACAGAATCCTAATATCTGCAAGACAAAGCATACGACCAACGAGAAATACTGTGCCACTTGCGACAGCAAAGACCACTATACGGGACAAATAATATGCACCAAATACCCACGTAACCCGCAATCCCTACAACCTCTCGAAAACAAACCCCGCCATGTGGCAATCCTAGCGTCATCCCCCACCCCGCCCATCAAACCCTCACAAGCCTTCCCCGCTCTTATACCAACACCTTCACAAAGCCCCAACAACACAACATTCGCCTCAATCACAAGAGAGGGTACACCAAACATCACTACCAGCTCACCAGTGAAAACCTTAGCCATCCCAGAACCTCATCCCACTCCCACCCCAGAAGCACGCAAAGCCACGACATCCAAGAAAACAGACGACAGTATACCGGTCGACCTAGAGACAGTCAAGACAATAACCAAAAACCTAGAAAAATACATAGACGACAAGATCTCAGCCCTAGAAGACAAACTCATGACTTTCATAGTAGCACTCCTGGCGTCTGATGAAACTCCTGTCAAGAGGAAGGCTACACTCAAAACGGCTAATACTACAGCCAAAAAGATCCTCAAAAAACGTGTACTGCACAACTTCATCGATAAAAAACTGAGAGTGACCATAGAACCCATGAACTTCCCTCCCCAACATAAGACCCGCACGAATGATAACGCTTGTCGAGCTAATGACCGAAGCAACACCGATGTACGCCCGAGCTCCTCCACCACCACGTAATGGGCCACCACGCACGACAGAGACATGACCTGACTATTATACACAGCAACATACGTAACCTTTACGGTAATCGCACCGAACTGGAGCACTTAATTTTGGAACGCGACCCGGACATAGTTAGCCTAAATGAAACCCATCTAGGTGTGAATGATAAATTTACAATGCGTGGATATCGTTTTATCCGTAAAGACAGAAATCGCCGAGGAGGGGGAGTTGCTTTACTCTGTCGCGACACACTTCCTATAACTGACGTCACGAACCCTCCACAATTCAACAACTTTGAACATGTCACTATCAAACTCGCCATACACAATTACCCCATATTCATCACCACACTCTACGTCCCACCAAACGCGCCATTCCCCACGCCACTCATCAACCATCTCAACACAAATCATAAATCCATAATACTCAGCGACCTGAATGCATCCAACATTGCACTTGGAGACAGAAGGACAAACGCAGCAGGGCGACAACTAGAACTTATTCTTCACCGCACCGACTTCAAACTAATACCTACAGCCCCAACTAGATATCCACAAACAGTCAACGATATCCACGCCACAACCCCAGACAGAATACTGACAACACCACCAATATTTAATAGAGTGCTCCAGGCCGAAATTCTTCCCCCACTGAACAGCGACCATTGCCCAATCGAACTAAAAATCACCACCCCCATTTGGAGCCCAACAGCCCCAATTACCCCTAGAAAAAGTTATAAATATCATCAATCGGATTGGGATACATTTACAGAATACTTTGACTTGAACCTCCCCCCTCCCTCAGAAATCAAATCGTTAGAAGACCTTGAAAATGCGGACGAAATACTGCTAAAAGTTACGTGTGACGCTAGAGACAAAGCGGTGCCGCGCACGAGAAATGACGGAACAATAAGAAGACGATTACCCCCGTATATCATCGACATTATCAAGACCAAGCGGCGAGCACACAGACTGTATATGAGAGACCACAGTGATGATAACAGAAGACTCTACCGAAAACTCCAACAGGACGTTCGGAATGCAATACAACACTACGAACAGACAAAATGGAGAAACATTATCAACCAGCTAAACTCTAATCACAAAGACAACCCTGGTAGGTTTTGGAAACTGATAAACAAGTTAAAGGGCAACACCTTCCCACAATATCCTCTCATAAACCAACATGAAGTCATATTCAACACAGAAGACAAACTGGAACACTTCCACCGCATCCTATCCCGAATACACACCGTCCCACACCATCCAGATTACAATGAACCACACTACAATGCAATCACCGCACAAATCGAGAACAACCCAGACATATTTAATCCCTTGCGCATACCTTACGAACCACAACCATTGGATCACCCCATCATAGCGCCCATAACGACACAAGAAATAGAACATGCCATTCACAAAACACGAAACACCGCAGCCGGCCCCGACAGCATTCACAATATACTCTTCAAAAATTATCCTCCCACAGCCTTAAACTACCTCGCTAACTTGTTTACAGCAAGTCTGTATATTGGCGCACTACCAGCCCGATGGAAGCTCGCACATATACTTATGTTTCCAAAACCTAACAAAGACGCCACTGACGCAAACAACTATCGACCAATCAGCCTGACCCAGACCATCTGCAAACTAATGGAAAGAATCATAAACAATAGACTACACCATTTCATTGAGGACAATGACATCATCCCAGACACACAAGCCGGATTCAGAAAAGGCATAGAAATCCCAGACCAAATCCTCAAAATCTTGACACCAATTGAATCCGGCTTTGAGAGACACATGACATCAACAGTGGTGACAATCGACACAACCAGAGCATTTGACTCCATTTGGCATGACGGACTACGATATAAGCTACACAACATCGGCCTTCCCCCACCCCTAACCCGCTGGCTATCAGATTTTATTCGTAACAGAACCGCCCACATAAAAATTAACAGCTCCCTATCCCAACCATTCCAAATTGAAGGCGGAGTCCCACAGGGCACAGTACTCTCCCCAATCCTTTTCAATATATATGTTTCTGACATCCCCATCCCACCCCGCGAAGGCGTACATATCGGACAATTTGCTGACGACATTATTATCACAGCCACAGCCCACGACATCAGATACACAAACAGCCATGTCAACGAAACACTACGGAACCTAAACGTCTGGCTAGACATGTGGCGCATGAGAATCAATCCTGCAAAGTCACAAACAATGATTCTAAAAAAGAGACGCTACCCCAAAAAACTCATGAGAGATCGTTATGCCATCCGCTGCAAAAACTCCATAATCCCATACACCAACCACATCACATACCTCGGCATCACCATATCAAACAAACTGAAACTACACCGTCACGTCATCAACATCAAATCACGCATCACAAACGCCATCAAACTCCTCTACAACGTCGCAGGCAACCAAGCAAAGCCAGGGTGCCGGCCACATACAACAGCTCTAATTTACAAATCAATTATCCGACCGTCACTTTTACACGCGTCCCAGCTGTTCTCCAGAGTATCTAACTCTCAACTTTCTCAATTAGAATCACTGGAACGTAGACTTCTACGCAAAACATTTCAACTGCCACGAAACACACAAAATAGAACAGTATACACCATCTCTAACATCAAACCCATCACCCTATATATACAACACAAAAACATAAAATACACACATAAAGCTATTAATAAAAATTTCACCTCTGTACTCTTCCAAACAATACCACCCGGTCAGCCCCACCTCACAGTCTCCCGTCTGATGAATGACCACCAAGAATACTTAGCAAGGCAGCACTAGACAACCACACACCAAACAACCTCTCCCCCGTGCTTTCTTCTTCAAGCAAAACTATCTATAACACAACAAAATCTAAGACCTGAAAAGGGTTATACAAAATCCCTAAAGCAGGTCCACGGCACAGATGTTCTGTGTCCAAATGTCGTCGTCGTCGTCGTCGTCGGGCTCATCATCAGACGAGCACCATGCCCCCCAAAGCTTCCGGAAAGGCTGCCAAGAAGGCCGGCAAGGCCCAGAAGAATATTTCGAAGGGCGATAAGAAGAAGAAGCGCAAGAGGAAGGAGAGCTACGCCATTTACATCTACAAGGTTCTGAAACAAGTTCACCCAGACACGGGAATCAGTTCAAAGGCTATGAGCATCATGAACAGCTTCGTTAACGACATCTTCGAGCGCATCGCCGCGGAAGCTTCGCGGCTCGCGCATTACAACAAGCGGTCGACCATCACCAGTCGGGAGATCCAGACAGCCGTCCGTCTCCTGCTACCCGGTGAGCTGGCCAAGCACGCCGTCAGTGAAGGGACCAAGGCCGTCACAAAATACACTAGTTCCAAGTAAGCGGGAGTGCTTGCTAGGGAATCAGCAACCGGCCCTTTTAAGGGCCACAAGTTATTCATAACAGAGTAGATGAATGAAGAACAACAGCGTTTCCCACCGAGTGAAAATTTAAATAATCACCCCGATAACACTTCTAGGATAGATAATACATTATAGGCAGTCCATGGGAGACTTGGATCCACGAGGCAAATTCGTTTCCTTAATAGTTTCGTACGACTTATATGAGAGCGCGGTGTCATTCCTACTCACTTGGCAGCATTAATTGTTGAGGGAAAACAACTTAGAAGGTAACTTGTCGACCGCGGTCATAATCCTTCCGCAGGCCACTACTGAGAATCTGTGGACATACGGGTAATCTATCTTTATTGAAACTCGGGTTCATAACATACGACTGATACTTTATATATCTGTCACGTAATCCATCAAGAGACAAATGTCCCCCCCCCCCCTAGTCAGTAGCGAGCTTCAGTCCATTCGTAGTAGCCGCCGGTGCAAGAAGTGAATTGAAGTTTGTGTGAAGTTCCGTAGTATGGCATGAAAATGATGTCGAAAATCCGACTACAGTTCCACAACCATGTGGTTGAAAGGAGGCTCCGCTGTTGAACAACAATCCACCTGTGGCTTAACTTAGAATGCCGACTAGCTGTTTTATTAATCCCGTGTCAATCCAGCAGTGTGTGACGTTGAAACGTAACCAAACTGCCGTTGATAGATAGATTTATCATCTATCCCAATGACATCCAACGAGCTTGGTAATTTAGGTACAGAGTCTAAGCAGGCAGTTTACGTGTGTGTGTGAGCGAGTGCAGGTTTTATCGAGTGCACCCCAATCCCATCGTCCTCAAGTGCCTACAGATTACGCAGTTTCATCGGCAACGGCCATACCATGTTGAAAATACCGGTTCTCGTCCGATCACCGAAGTCAAGCAACATTGGGCGTGGTCAGTACTTGGATGGGTGACCGCTTGGGAACACCACGTGCCGTTGGCGATTTTTTTTTTTACGTCACTATTTCCAGCGTGTTCTAATAAGACTTATGGGATATTATGTTCCCTTCCCTATTCCAGCTATAGCTTGGATGATGACGCCGCTGCATAATTGTAGAGTAATTGATAATTCTTAAGTACTTGCAGCTCCGTATTGAAACTTATGACTGGTAGCATATTCATATGAGACGGTTCACTTCTCTGCGTTTTCTCGAAGAAGGGAATATGTATTCAGGGGATTGTGAACGTACCTCGCGCTCTCCCTAGAAGTTAGAGACATTTTAGGTAAAGAATGTAATATACTGTACATATATGGCTAATTAAAATCCCATTAGTTACTACATTTCAGTGGGTAGTACAAATTCCATAATGAAAATATCTCTGTCCTAGTAGTTGTATCCTTTAAAGAAGCTCGTTGTTTTCCCATGATGAAGGGCAGAACTTGGTCGGTAGAAATTTAAACAGACTGCATTATCAGACCAGGCGTTATTTCAATATCAGCGTTTAGTTTAGGAAATATAGCAATAGCGGAGTTGGGAGAAGTAGTTATAGCATGTACAGTAAGTATAAACAGTTCGCTGTACTGTACAGTGAATATAAATATTTGAATGTACGATGGCAAAACATCAGACATACAGTACGTAGCTCACATATCTTTAAAAATAAATAAATAAATAAATAAATAAAAATAAAGAAGACATTCTGAGGAGTGAGTGGAAAGTGCATATTATAATGAATATTTTTAACTCTCAGTTGACATTGAGAGAGAAAGCCATGCATCGGGGAACCGGTGACTGTTTTTGCGTTACCTTCTGCTATTGGCGTTGTTGGTTAGTAACGAATGAAAGGGGTAGGACGCGGAATCAAATGTCAAAAAACGATAGGGAAATAATAGTAACTGGTTGTATTTCGATCGAGCTCGGCGTGCTGATTCACCAGTGGGGTGTTTCACAAAGTTTACAATCTTTGGAAATTGTGAACTCTGTTTGTAAACTTCTGTTTCACAATCTTTGTTTGTAAAGGTGGACTGTACAAAGGAAATCAAATCTTTACGAATGAAATTTTGCGCTCTTTACAAGTGATATGTTTGTTTCACAACGAAGGAGTAATTTTACAAACGTGTAAACTAAACTTTACTAGTGAAGTTAGCACATTTTCTACAGTAGCCCTGTTGAAATAGCTTCTAATTGTGAATGAAAAAAATAAACACATATGTATAAAATCAATTTTATAGTAACAGGGTACCATTAAGAATTACACTGAAGCAGTTGTGATGTTATTGAGTAGTTCTAGCGACTCAGACGAAGATTTTGCATTTAGGCCTAACGTAGAATTTTCCGGCCACGTTCGTATCATTGTACGAATATTAATGAAAGGTTTCGAATGAATCCCGCGCTATACTTCAGAATACCGCGTTAGTTCTTATATACGAGGAACGTATTTAATAAATACTCGCACTTAAAGAAGAAAAACTTTGCACCGAAAACCAATCACTTAATAATGCAATGTCGGCATTACTTACGCAGTATTCTGAAGTCGTTCCGAATCCCATTTCGCTGTAATCTCTCCTACAAGATATGGGACATCACATGCAACATCTGAAAGGGAAAAGTGGTGCCCTAACCTCAAAGCGAGAACTGCATTGGTTGCATAGTAGCTCTCAGTTCCCTGCGTTAGCAGATAAGAACGGAATTTATAAGATTACAGTGTGCAAAAGTTCACACATGGTAGTTGATGTTGTTACAAGATTGAAAAAACTCGAGGCGGGTTATTGATCACCGAATGTGCTTACTCGGGCAAAGGATTTTTATGCTCCTCCTGCTGGGTTCCCTAATGTTGGCGAGGTTATGGATGAAACAATAAAATATACTGATGGACCAGCAGAGAGCGAAGTTGATTTTAATGGATGGACATGTTAGCTGCTCTATCAACTGCATATAACTACGTGGGTCAAATCCATTATTTATCAATTATTTGAATGAATTTCGCGCTAACTTTCGTCAGTTAAGTCGTAGGCTAATTAATGCATTGGTATGCTCGACCAATTGCATGCCGCGAAACTCCGTTGTCGCCGATGTAGCAAAATCTAAATAAAATATATATAAAAAAATATAAACATGTCCATCGATAGTTCTAAAATTACAGCTACTTTACCTCTGATCCTTAGTGATTTTTGTAAACTGTCGTTGGCGATTTTGTTCAACCAATTATGCGTATTTGTAAGTTTGTTTCGCCGATTTTGTAAAGTTCGTTAAAACATACAAGTGAATAAGATTGCATTGTGAAACACAGTTAACAAGCATATGTAATATTTCCGTTGTTAATTGTATATTGTTAATTTGTAATTTGTTAGCGTTGTGAAACATGCCCCCATTTACCTTTAGAGGTAATATCTACATTAATATTTAGTTAAAATTTAAAGAAATTTTAAACGAATGGAAGCTGCATTTTAATTCACCCCAAATTACTATGTTCCCTTTCAGATTATCAGCTGTTGTTGTTGTTGTTGTTGTATTGTAAGTTCTCACTTATTGTTAGCTAGCCGTACCCGTTCGCTCCGCTCCACCTGTTAGAAATAAATATAAAGTAATTACATAATTAAAATAGGACGTCTGATCCAGGGAACAACTTTTACAACAGCGCAAGATAATCTGCTTCGCATATTACCCAATTTTTTTTTAGCACTGCATTTATTGCATATATATTTTATGTATTTTAACACGATTCAATTGAGCATAGTTAAAATATGAATTATTAAAATAATGGATTGCCAAGCTAAAGTACTATTACTGCATACTAAATCAATACACTCTCGTTGTTCGTTAATTCTCTGAGATTAAAATGCGTGTACATAAATATTATTTTAAGAAATACAGAAAACGAATGTACAAAATAGCCTATCAAATTTTCTGTGCATAAGAAGCTATTTTAATCTTACCTGTCCTCGATTTACTCAGACGTTACTGTAATAACATTATAGCATTATGTCCATCTAGAGAAACTACAGTTTCCAATGGTGAAATAATAACTAATTATACAAATCAGTTAATTTACGAGCTTGTGATATTACTTCATACAAACACAGAAACATTCCCTGTAGGCTATGTTTAATAGCTTTCGATTGTTTGTTGATGTCCAAGGCCCCTGTTTCGATTGTTGTTGTCCAAGGCCCCTTATAGACGAAGTCATTTGTTCTTAATTCATTGCACCGTCTTAGATAGCGTTATTTTAATTTTAAAACTCATTTATCTCATTAAATATCAGTCCTATCAAAATGTTGTAAAAAAATAAAACTTAACGGAAATCATTTTTAAAGGAACATCTGTTATGTAACATTTTTTCTCAAATATCAATAATAAGCGAGATATTTCGATTTATTTAATTCAGGCCCCCTTATAACTCCCCTTTTAAATAATGTATTTCGAATGCCATATAGCCTAAAATCTAAGTTACAACAAACTTAATTTATATTCCAGTTTTCATATAAATCGGTTCAGCCATTATCGCGTGAAAAGGTAACAAACATACAGACAGACATACAAACAAAAATTTCAAAAATGCGATTTTCGGTTTCAGGGTGGTTAATTATATATGTTAGGACCAATTACTTTTGGAAAATCGAAACTTACCAGAAAAATTTCGGCTACAGATTTATTATTAGTATAGATAGTACGAGATACGACCGCAATTTTGTACGACTAGTGTAATGAAGGAATGCAAAAAATTATTTTGGAACTTTGCAATGTTAGTCTATCATTAAAATAAAATTAAATCTTAATTCGTCCCTTTTGCAGGAGTCTTCTTCATCCAGTATGTTGTTGGCTGATATGGAGGAGGAGGGGGGGGGGACATGCTCTAAAGGGATTAAATTTGCTTAGCAAATCGATATGGTGACTAACGCTTGCAATGCGTCATAGCTATAATTGTACTGCGCGGTAATTTCAGAGTAATAAGAGTTCAGTTCAGGGATCTGCTAATTTCTTCATATTGTGTTCGGCAATGGAATAGTACCGCAGTAGCATTAAGAGGTTTTTATAATTTGAACTGATATGTGCAGGTATATTGACCCCCCCCCCCTCCCACCGCTGGCCGACGCGGACTGCAATGACAACAGTAAGCCACACGTCATACGTAAGCCTTTCTTCTTCTTCATCTTTGCTCGCCTGGCAAATACAGTCTTGGATTTCACATATTCAATTTTTCACAGTCCCAACTCCCTTGCATGGACGTGTTTTCACGTACCTTTAAAGTTTCTCCTCTCATTCATTCAGTCTATTCGCAAGCCTGAGGGTTTTCCGTGGTTTTCCCTAAGGAGCTAAGACAAATGTAGGGATGAGCCCAGAAAGAAAAGGGCATTCACTTCCTTAGACCCTGGTAACTGCTCTTTTTAGAGGAAGGAGGAGGAGAAAGAAACCCCCCCACCCCCACCGACGTGGACTGCAATGACAACAGTAAGCAACACGTTATATGTAAAGCCTTTATTATTATTATTATTATTATTATTATTATTATTATTTACAATGGGACTAAAGGTGGTGTAGATACACTATGTCAAATGTGCCACAATCTTTCCTGCAATAGAAAGACGAGGCGCTGGCCACTAGCAATATTTTACAACATGCTAAATATTGCAAGTATAAATTCATGGATAATTTATAGTTAGAAGAACTCAGAAAACAATATCAAGAAAACAATTCATTTTCCAATTGTGTGAAGAGCTGACAAAACCGTGGATGCAGCACCGCTTTGCACGTCCTACTTTACACCGATCTCTGCGGGCAACAATTGAAGAACATCTGAACATTGCTGTGCAACAACAATGCCAGGTAATGCAGCCAGATGGTGAACGTACTGTTTGCTATAAATGTCCTGCAAAGAAGAGGAGAATGATGACAACATTTTGTGGACTTTGCAAAAAGGGGTTCTGCAGAGAACATCGCGCTGTTGTTTGCACTAATTGTAAATAGGACAATAACATGAACGTAAAGACTTTATGACAAACTTAAAATTAAATGAACACTAATGGCTACGAAAAGTGTAAAAGTTGTTAAATGTGTGATATTGAGTTGATTTCAGTTAATTAAAATGTGAGTAGTAAAAATTACGAATGCTTACCTTTAACATGAGTACAGTGATGATTACCTGTCTAGGGTTAAGTAGTCGCGTGGTGAGTTTAGGAATTCCCAGACCACCTCTAAGATTGTTTAAAATAAAGGTATTGTAATCGTACGTTTCTGTCTTTTGTCAATAGTAACGTTGACCTTTCTTTTTCGAGAAAACAAAATCTGTTGTACAGTTAAAGGTACTGAAATAGTAAGAAATTTTCTGAAATCCCCACGCGTTTGCAAGTGTAAGTCTCTGTTGTAACCTGTTGATTTACGAGAGACTGCGTGTGCTTCCGTACAGTGTTTCTAAAATGTGCAGTAACGAGTCAGAAATCATTGGAATGTAGTGTAGGTGTGTTTGTTATAACCGGGAATCAATCCGCAGTACTTGACCAATCAACTACGGGAAATATCAGAAAAATTGGCAGGAGTTAGCAAGAAAAACAAAGGTAAAATATCACGTGAACGAGCACCGATACCGAGCACTATGTACAATATACCCTAGAGAAAAAGACAAGAAAACAAAAGTCAACCGCTGCAAGTGTTACGAAGTGGTGTGTGAAACATATAATGAAGAATGTCTGCGGGAAGCGCATCTAGTGAGATAAAGGGTGAAATGGAGGATTCTGCTAAAAATAAAGAAAGGAAGAAAAATGTTTACAGTTAATACAAGTATTGTTTTCTCTTGTGGGTTTATGTTTAGTATAATAGATGTGTGTGTGTGTGTGTGTGTGTGTGTGTTTCATTAAAAATTAGCATATCCTTAATGAATACATCCTAAGTGGTATAAATGAAATTGTATAAACTGCAGGGAATCTTAAAATATGAAAATTGCGATAGTTGTTTTCTTTACAGTCCGACCTTTTTTAATAAACTAGTGTGAGATATGAAGTTTTGCACATTTAAGGGTTGTTAACATGAATGTAAGGAATATATATTATGATATGATATGATATGATTCTCAAATACTCTGTCCTGCTGACCCTTCACATTTCTGTATTCGGGCGAGTGTGTATTCTTCTTCTTCTTCTTCTTCTTCTTCTTATTATTATTATTATTACTATTACTATAATTATTATTATTATTATTATTATTATTATTATTATTATTATTGTGTGAAGAGTTGTATCGGAAGTGCTTTATAGACTAAATTAATAATTTCTATCTTAACTGAAATATTTACATTATATTTCACACAGTATAGTTACAGGTAGCATAAATTCAGATAATGGTTTTTATATGGGAATCTACTTCTTGTGTTTAGAGGCTACATTTATACAGAGTTAATAATTTCTCCCCTATGTAACATATTTCCATGAAATTTTATACGCATCTATGCAAAAACGAATTATGCTCGTGTAATTAGGGAATTAGGGAAAAATTAGTGTTTCTGATAATTTTTAATGTTTTAATAGAAATTATGCTCCTAAAAGATGACTAGCCTGCCATATTTTTCGCAGTTGGTAACAAAATGCTAGATTCATGGATATACTCCATAATTTAGTTGTTCATTATATGTTCAAGAAGTGTTGAATTTTTCTTGGAGAAATTAAGCTCCTTCATCCAGACTCTGAAAAGTGGCTGCTGTCGAATTCGTAAAGCGCCACCAAGAGATGAATATAACATCTAAGTTTGCAGGATGTAGCAGCTAAATTTTAAGCCGTATAGAGTTTAATATTTGATTAATGTGTGGGTAGAAGAATTGAAAGTTAACTCAGGTTTACTTGTAATGCACAGCCTGTTAAATATGTCGTAAAAAAAAAAAAAAAAAAAAAAACTAGTTGCACAAATCTCAGTAAACGTGCCAATTAAATGAATGCTAACGTATTATAGATTGCTTTTCGCGTATTAAATGAAAGTACACATCTTGTCCTATGACCTCCATAAGGGAAGGTTTAACAATATAAAACAGCCACTGACCCCACGAACAAAAATCAACTGAAGAGCGTGACTTAAAAAAAAAAAAAAAAAAAAAAAAAAAAAAAAAAAAAAAAAAAAAAAAAACTCATGTTTTGTCCCACCTCTTACTGATATTGATGTTTTGTATGTTGTTGTGCACAATGCCTAGCTTTTGTTTAAGCCTAGATATTACTTAAACTTCGGTTATGATGAAGTTGATTTTCTTACATAGTTTTGCGTTCTGGACAACTGTGCGCCGGCATCTCTCGGAACATCCGAGATCAGGTCCCTATCCCCTCCACCGCAAAGTCAAATAGCGTCTGTCACTTGATTTTGAATATTAAACAAACATACCATCACGGCATTTCCGTTATGGCATCTGGTGTCATCAATAAGCTACAAATAAAGGAAAGAAAGAAAGAAAGAAAGAAAGAAAGAAAGAAAGAAAGAAAGAAAGAAAGAAAGTAGCACAGTCACTGTCCTGAACAAGGTACGCAAGTATTATTTTAATTAATGCGTATCGCCTACCAGCCGCCGAAACTATTCGACAGGAGAGTGAATATCCTACACGGTCCTGTAAAAATGTTCTGAATACACTAAATGACGTGTAATTTTTTTTCTATTATTAGGACAATTGAACGTGTCATTGCTCCTGCGGGTTGCTTTGTTTCACACCACAGAGAATTCAGGTTCTCTACCCCCCGGGATTCTAGAGATAAGAGAGCGATGAGGTTAAAGGAGTAGGCGTTTGTTCGTGTTTTTGTTTTTACTTTAGAAAAATTGCGAAACGTGACGCAATAGCGATAAGTTTTATGAACAAGTTTGCTGAATCGACCAATTGAAGGTAATTTATATTTTGCTAAAGAAGAGAGGAGATTAATGAAATCAGTTATTGTAATAATCGTAGTAGATTGAAGGAATTGTTTGTATTCAAACTCCTTTTGTGAAATAAGCTGCTCGGATGCTTATCAGGGTGACGGTTATAAATGTTATCGTAATACCCACCCGAGGTCACAAAGGTCACAGTCTTCCGCTTGTCCTTTCCTAAGCAGACCACGTCTGTACTATCGAAAATAATGAGTCACAGTTATAGTTTCGTGAAAGTAAAAAATGTTAGATAGGAGACAAGTAGCTACTCTTATACAATCATAATCACATTTTGTATCCAATATAGTATAAACGAGCTACATGTAAGTACTGTGTAAAGTTTCATTAAAACAATATATTATATATGAGACAAGTCACTAATTTTTGTCAAAACGCATCGTCTATAAAGGGGTAGTTTCTCCTCTTATACAGTAGTGACTATAGTGCGAAGTTTCATGGAAATATGTCACATTTTTAGTCCAGCTAGATTTGCTTTCTGGACCACTTTGAGCCTTGGCGCTTGTGATCGGTCGGACGGAGGATCACTCGTCCCGGCGGCGTTAACCCTTAATTTGGTAAATATATATAATGTGCAATATTATAGAACTGTGAAATTTTTTTTTAATTTTCCTAAGAAACTTTGTTATCCATCGTTCTATTAAAAAATTGTTTATTAACCTATAGGATACATTGCGATATTTGTCAAACAGGCTGTGGGAAAATGCTGATACGGTGAGGAATGGAAAGGGAGAAACCATTTATATTATTGAGGTGACCTTGAACTGAGGGTAGTAGGAACGAGACCTGGAGTACGGTACAACCGGCTCTTCCGAGAAATAACTAGTGGCCCTGAAAAGGGCCTTTTTGCGGGCAGGAGTACCTTTGTTAATTCAAGCCCTCTCGCCGCGGATGCGCCTAGCCAGCTGAATATCCTTGGGCATAATGGTCACGCGCTTGGCGTGGATGGCGCAAAGGTTGGTATCCTCGAAGAGACCGACGAGGTATGCCTCGCTTGCCTCCTGCAAGGCCATTACGGCTGAGCTCTGGAAACGGAGGTCGGTTTTGAAATCCTGAGCGATTTCACGCACCAAGCGCTGGAAAGGCAGCTTGCGGATGAGGAGCTCGGTGCTCTTCTGGTAACGACGGATCTCGCGAAGAGCAACTGTACCAGGTCGGTATCGATGGGGTTTCTTCACGCCTCCAGTAGCCGGTGCGCTCTTCCTAGCGGCCTTCGTTGCCAGCTGCTTTCGTGGAGCCTTGCCTCCCGTGGACTTACGCGCAGTTTGCTTCGTACGTGCCATCGCTTACTCCTTCGTCCTCGCAACCCAAGTTGACGCAATACAGTCGCGCCCGCTGCCCCCAAGAGGGGTATTTATGTCTTCGCCCGTTGAGAAGCCACGCCCCTTCCGTAATGTGATTGGTCCGCGGGTTTTAGTATATAAACCAAAAAATGACCCGCCGTCGAGATCACTTTTAACCTTCGTCACACGAGCAACATGACTGGACGCGGCAAGGGAGGCAAGGGTCTTGGCAAAGGTGGAGCGAAGCGCCACAGGAAGGTTCTCCGAGATAATATTCAGGGCATCACGAAGCCGGCCATTCGTCGTCTCGCCCGACGTGGAGGCGTAAAGCGTATCTCCGGCCTCATCTACGAGGAGACGAGAGGTGTTCTCAAGGTCTTTCTGGAGAACGTAATCCGTGACGCTGTAACATACACCGAGCACGCGAAGCGGAAGACAGTCACGGCCATGGACGTGGTATACGCCTTGAAGAGGCAGGGGAGGACTCTCTACGGGTTCGGCGGTTAGACTGCCTACACACGTCTGCTGCCGAATCCGTCGGCAAAACGGCCCTTTTCAGGGCCATAAAATCCGTCTAAAAAGGGCAGTAGTTGTCGAGATTAATTTAATTCACCTTTACTGTGTGACCACTAGCTCAACAGGCCAGTGCGGAAAACAGAACTTATTTCGTAGGGGCACTTCAGTATCAGCAAAAGACGTTGTAAGAAATGCCTCTCCGTTTTTCAAATGGGTCTGACCCCAACGCTTGGTATATCAAGTGGAAAGACCGGATTCCTCTGTGAAGCCTTGCTCCTCGGATTATGTTACCTGTTACTGTAAACTTCTGTAAGTCAATAATCACTGTCCGAAGAATTGGTGGGTAATATGACAACGCAGGTAGGCAATGCTCACCAGACCGTAACAAGGAACCGAGGGGATTGACACATACTGAACATCACATCACCACGTTTTTGCAATGCCAACTTTTAGGTCATAGGAATCCAGTGTGGTAAACACTGGGGAGAAGAGGTACACATCGCATGTCAGAACACAGGACTTCGTCCTGTCAGACAACTTCCACGTATAGCTTGCGTCATTTCGGTTCGAACGAAACGACAGAGAGAGGGGAAATTCGAACGCAAATTGTCAAAGCCTTCGATTCCTACGAGAAGGTCATGTCATCATCTCAGTATTGGGGTTCCTGCGCGTGCGGCCAATATGTGCACCAACAAACAAACGCATTAGGAACTCTATTATAACGCCGTAAGTTGTTCACCAGTTATCGATTTCTTATTCAAAATTAGTTTCATTCGTAGTATGTAGTAAAGTAAACTAGTATATTCAAACGTATATGTCTAAAACCACGATGGGCACCAAAGAAGGGGACTTGTGATTATTTTCACGATAATCTCCATTACTCTAATATGATAGAAATATATTACATAAATTTCGAAGCCAACTATGTACCTTGGCATCATCATCTAATTTAATTCGTATTGTGTTAAATTATATAATAATAATGAAACCTTTCTATATGCATCAGTATAATGTGTTATCACACAATAGCCTAGTAAATGTACAACGGTTTCAAGTACTTCAGTGCGAACCTGGGACAACGACATCGTTCAGAGCACAAAATTACAGAATGATGATATTAAATCAGCCCACCGGTATAGAGAGAGAGAGAAAGTTGACACGCGTAATGAAATTACATTACGAAGCCGTGAGAGAGGATTAACAATACTGGCTATTTCTGACTTTTGTGAGGTTAGTGGGGCCCTTAAAAGGGCCGTTTTACGGAGAAGGGGCTTAAGCCTTCTTCTCGGTTTTCTTCGGGAGGAGAACCGCCTGGATGTTGGGCAACACACCACCCTGGGCGATGGTGACGCCGGACAGGAGTTTGTTCAGCTCCTCGTCGTTGCGAATGGCGAGCTAGCTGTAAGTGACGAGGAATGATCCTAGTCTTCTTGTTGTCACGAGCTGCGTTGCCAGCCAACTCGAGAACTTCGGCCGCCAGGTACTCCATCACCGCGGCCAGGTAGACTGGCGCACCGGCACCAACTCGCTCTGCGTAATTGCCCTTACGCAAAAGACGGTGGATACGGCCTACCGGGAACTGCAACCCAGCACGGCTGGATCGAGACTTTGACTTTCCCTTCACCTTGCCTCCCTTTCCACGACCCGACATGATGCTACTCCTACTTGCAGCTGTTTAACTACAAGAACGACGCCTCGCCCAAAATGATGCAGGGCCCGAAATCGAAAAATCGAAGGAGAATTGGGAGGAAAATTTAAAA
Organism: Periplaneta americana; assembly: GCF_040183065.1. Classification (NCBI taxonomy): domain Eukaryota; kingdom Metazoa; phylum Arthropoda; class Insecta; order Blattodea; family Blattidae; genus Periplaneta; species Periplaneta americana. The sequence continues at coordinate 68,023,727 of NC_091126.1, read as the reverse complement.
GGTACGCAAAACGCGTCCTTGCAAGGGGTTGGGGGCTGTACAAAACTAAATATGTGAGCTCCAAGCCTGTTGGCCACTAGTCTCACTCCGGGTTACGCTGCTCCCCTGAAGGAGCTCTAGAAAATTTTGAAGGGGAAGCCGAAATTGGACGTAACCTCTTAGGTACCACATACGCGAGGGGGGCTGAGACTGATCAATTGATCACGGAACGGGGCGAGGAGGAGTTGGCTGGTGTGTGCCGTTTGGATGGCAAGACGCCGTCATCTGTTGTTCGATGACAAACCAGGTGAAGGCCGTCGGAAGAAGCGCCGTGAAATCTAAACTGCAATTTGAGAGGTCCCTGTCCTTTCAATTTGCGACTTATTGAGTGACCTCGTATGTTTAATATACTATTAATATTATCTGAAATAGGGCATACATAATTTATAAGAAAGGTGGAATATATATGGGGAAGGGCATATAGGTCCGTGGCCCATTTCTTATAGGGCTCATCCCGACATTTGTCTTACGCCTGAGGAAAACCACGGAATACCTTAGGCAGGATGAGTTGTCTCATATAAGAGACTAGCCAATTTGGCTATTATGTTGGAGGTCATGAGCCTTGTTGATTTGTCTCAATTTCGAGACCAGCCATTTGGCTATATGATGGCTCAATTGCGAAGAGGGGGGAGAGATGTGATTGTTAATTAGGGGGATTCATGGGGATATGAGAGCAGGTCCGTGGCCCATTTCTTTTAGGGCTCATCCCGACATTTGTCTTAGCGCCTTAGGAAAACCACGGAAAAACCTTAGGCAGGATGAGTTGTCTCAATATCAGAGACTAGCCAGTTGGCTCTTAGGTTGAATGACTCTATGAATCGATGGATATATACTAGCCAATTGGCTCTATTAGATTTCCATCGATCAACAAAAGTAGATAAGGTTATGGAGGGATTTTGTTTAGCCCAGTTAAGACAAGGTCATTTTACAGCGGTTGCACTATCCAAGGAGTCTCATGGAGTTGAGTCGTAGCTACCAAAACCTGGGAGTAGCGCCAGCCTCCCTGTCCTCCTGTCTCAATAGTATAGCTAATGGACCTGTCTGGTGTCTACGCCGTAACCTAGGATCATACTGGCCGAGGCCAGATATGAGCGGGTTGGGGTTAGCACGAGCTTCCGCATACAGGTTCCTAGCCAGTCGAGCAATGAACTCGTCTATGGTTGGCAACTCTAGTTCATCATGGAACTTTCTTCTCGAGGCGACTCGGGGGAGATGGGTAATGAGTCGAATCACCTGGTTTTGGACAACTTGGAGTTTACGGAGATGGGACACTGCCGCAAACCCCCATGCGGGTGCGGCATAGGTAATGACAGAGCGAATGAGGGCCTTATACATGGTAAGTCCTACCCTCAGGTTGTCAGGAGTTAAGGCCGCCAGAATGGGATAGTGTCTAACTATCAGCCCGTTGGCCTTACGAAGAAGGGATTGGATGTGATCTCGGAAGTTGAGATGAGAGTCCATAATGATCCCTAAATATTTAATTTGGTTCATCCACGGCATTTCTCGTCCGAAAAGTGTGGGTGGTGGTGGTATGTCTTCGAGCCTCGCTCTTAGTGAAAAGAGTATGGCCTGACATTTCTCTACATTGACCTTGATTCTCCAGTCGTGGAACCACGGCTGGAGGTGATCTAAGATCGACTGTAATCTACGGGACGCTAATCTATAGGTTTTGCCCATCGCCAAGAGGGCAGTGTCGTCTGCATAGATATACAGATGACTACTTCTGCCGTGGATATAGCGAAACGGGAGGTCATTAATGAATATATTGAAAAGTATGGGCCCGATAATGGAACCCTGTGGGACTCCTGCGTGAATTTCACGGGGGGTGGAGAAACTAGTGCCTACACGGGTTTTGAATGTACGGCCTCGGAGGTAGTTAGAAATGAGGCGTATCATTCCATCTGGGACTCCCATGCCCAGTAACTTAACGAGGAGTCCCTCATGCCAAACCTTGTCGAATGCTCGCTCGATGTCCAGGTAAGCTGCAGCTACTACACGCTTCGTGCTCATAGCCCAGGTAATGTCCTCCGTCATGCGGAGTGCCTGGAGTGTAGTGGAACGACCAGGGTGAAAACCGAATTGCTCGTTCCTGATTTGGGGCAATACTACTTCAGTGAGGCGTCTATGTATGACCCGCTCCGCCAGTTTGCTGAGACAACTGAGGAGACTAATAGGCCTATAGTTGCTTGGATTCGTCTTATCCTTTCCGGGCTTTGGAAAGAGAACTACGTGAGCTTCTTTCCAGGGAATGGGATAGTGACCGGAAGCCAAGATGTTATTAATTATCTCTGCTATGCGCTTCATAGCTGACCTTGGGAGATGCTGCAATATAATTCCTTGGATACCGTCGGCTCCTGCGGCCTTATGAGGGCCGAGGCGACGAATGAAATGGGCGACCTCGTGGGTGTTCGTAGGTCGTATCCCATTTTCCGGCTCCCTGCTAAGGAGGTCTCGAACCGATTCCTCAACAGCTCTGATATGGGGCAAGTTTAAATTTTGTTCCACGGGTTGAAAAGTGGTCTCTAGAACGTCTGCCAGTGCGGTAGCCTTCTCCTCAGGAGTAAAGGCCGTGACATCTGGACCGACTACTAATGGGTGAATAGATTGAGACGGATTGGACAGAGCTCGAGATACACGCCAGACTTCTGACATGTTTCTGCTGTCCATCGTCTCAACCTTGGATTTCCAAGCATCCACGACCGTCTCGTGGACCGCCTCACTGATCCGCCTGCGCAAGCGGTTCATTTCTATTCTATGTTGATCTAACCTAGTACGCTTCCACAATGTTCTTGCTCTATTGCGGGCGATCTTTAGATCTCTAATATAGGCTGGGAGCTGCATCCGTCCCGGTTGTGAAGACCGTTTCGGTATAGCAGCAACCATTGCCTTCTTTATGCACTCCGTCAGGTCGCTAACTGACCTATCTATCCCTGCCGGAGTGACTTCAGGGGGGAGTGGTGGAAGCGTAGCGGCTACCTGGTCTTGAAAGAACACCCAGTCTGCCGCCTTGTAGTTGAATTTCTCAGCGGTTGGGGAGAGTTCGACTGGGTGCATGATCTCCATTATCACCGGTAGGTGGTCGGACGGAAGATCATCCAGGGTTGTTAGTCTCGCTCTAGTTGTGAGACCTTTCACCAGAGCGATGTCTAATATGTCAGGCAGTTGATTTGCAGCATCCGGTACGTGTGTGGGTTCCCTAGGGGCCATCACGACGTATCCGTTTCCTGTAGAATTAAGAAAAAGCCTATCGCCCTGCCGATTGGGGCGTTGACAGTTCCAGCTAGCGTGCTTCGCATTGAGGTCGCCGGCGACTACGAATCTATCGGATAGACTTGTCACTATATCTAAATCGCGTTCATCTAGTATGCCCGGAGGACTGTAGGCAGCCATAAGCAGAAAGGGGAGTCTGCCTATGTAGGCTCTAATAGCCACTGCCTCTAATGCCGCTAGCTGGGGAAGGAGATACTCACAGTGCGCGATCGTAGAACGAACGAACACCGCTACACCTCCGCCTCTTCTACCTGCTCTATCTTGTCTATAGACTTTAAACCCCGCGCATCTTAAATTTACTTGGGGTGTCAGGAACGTTTCTGTTATAAATGCTACGTCTATATTATTAGCGTCTAGGAAAGCCCTGAACTCATGTCTATCATGTCTAAGGCCCCTGGCGTTCCATATACACATCCTAGCAACTCCGTCACTTCGTCTGGCCATTGAGAGAAACGAGGGAGGTTAGGAGCTTAAATATCTCCGGGAGGGCAGACATAGGATTCTCCATAAGGAGAACTATCACTTTGGTTAATCCTTCTAGGATTGGGGCGAGCGGGAGGTTAGGGTTTGCTAATTGCAACGCCTCGGCAAAGTGCTGAACTTGGTCCAAGGTCGCGCCTTGACCGGTCGGGCCTTTCGAGGTGCTTGCAATAGCTTCCTGCTGGGCCGGTGGGACAGGGGCGGAGATGGACTCTACCGTGGTAGCCTTGGTGGCTTTTCTGCTGCCCCTGTTGCGCTTAGGGCGCTGAGAAAGGGGTCCTACATTATTGGCAGCAGTTTGGGGGGCTGTCGCTGCCACGGTGGACCACAGAGGCGCGGCTACGGGCACTTCCAAAAGCGAAGGGATGGTCGCCTGCTGCTGCTGCGTTTGCTGCTGCTGTTGGCGGACCGGCCCGAGTTCCGTGCGTCGCTCCGCACGGGGCCCCTGCACAGGGGCGCGAGCCTGTGGCTGCGGCTGCTGTTCTCGGAACAGCTGCTGCTGCCTCGCAGCTCGCTCCACACGCTGCTGCCGGAGCCACTCGTATTGGAGCGTCCGCTGTTCCTCGAGCTCTGCCCTCCTCCGTCGGGCAGCCCTGCTCGTTCCTTCCGTGGCATCTCTAACCTGTAGTGCCACGGGACACCCTCCATAATTGGCGGTTGCAGGGCCCGACGGTAACCTTCACTTTTACGCCAACGTCAATAATCGACAGCGGACCAATCGTAAAGTCACAAACGTTTGCGCTGTTTCTATTGGCTCGCACTGGGAAGGCAGTACGGCATTGTCCCTGCGACTTAAATATTTTTCTCCCTCCGGGCTCATCATCAGACGAGCACCATGCCCCCCAAAGCTTCCGGAAAGGCTGCCAAGAAGGCCGGCAAGGCCCAGAAGAATATTTCGAAGGGCGATAAGAAGAAGAAGCGCAAGAGGAAGGAGAGCTACGCCATTTACATCTACAAGGTTCTGAAACAAGTTCACCCAGACACGGGAATCAGTTCAAAGGCTATGAGCATCATGAACAGCTTCGTTAACGACATCTTCGAGCGCATCGCCGCGGAAGCTTCGCGGCTCGCGCATTACAACAAGCGGTCGACCATCACCAGTCGGGAGATCCAGACAGCCGTCCGTCTCCTGCTACCCGGTGAGCTGGCCAAGCACGCCGTCAGTGAAGGGACCAAGGCCGTCACAAAATACACTAGTTCCAAGTAAGCGGGAGTGCTTGCTAGGGAATCAGCAACCGGCCCTTTTAAGGGCCACAAGTTATTCATAACAGAGTAGATGAATGAAGAACAACAGCGTTTCCCACCGAGTGAAAATTTAAATAATCACCCCGATAACACTTCTAGGATAGATAATACATTATAGGCAGTCCATGGGAGACTTGGATCCACGAGGCAAATTCGTTTCCTTAATAGTTTCGTACGACTTATATGAGAGCGCGGTGTCATTCCTACTCACTTGGCAGCATTAATTGTTGAGGGAAAACAACTTAGAAGGTAACTTGTCGACCGCGGTCATAATCCTTCCGCAGGCCACTACTGAGAATCTGTGGACATACGGGTAATCTATCTTTATTGAAACTCGGGTTCATAACATACGACTGATACTTTATATATCTGTCACGTAATCCATCAAGAGACAAATGTCCCCCCCCCCCTAGTCAGTAGCGAGCTTCAGTCCATTCGTAGTAGCCGCCGGTGCAAGAAGTGAATTGAAGTTTGTGTGAAGTTCCGTAGTATGGCATGAAAATGATGTCGAAAATCCGACTACAGTTCCACAACCATGTGGTTGAAAGGAGGCTCCGCTGTTGAACAACAATCCACCTGTGGCTTAACTTAGAATGCCGACTAGCTGTTTTATTAATCCCGTGTCAATCCAGCAGTGTGTGACGTTGAAACGTAACCAAACTGCCGTTGATAGATAGATTTATCATCTATCCCAATGACATCCAACGAGCTTGGTAATTTAGGTACAGAGTCTAAGCAGGCAGTTTACGTGTGTGTGTGAGCGAGTGCAGGTTTTATCGAGTGCACCCCAATCCCATCGTCCTCAAGTGCCTACAGATTACGCAGTTTCATCGGCAACGGCCATACCATGTTGAAAATACCGGTTCTCGTCCGATCACCGAAGTCAAGCAACATTGGGCGTGGTCAGTACTTGGATGGGTGACCGCTTGGGAACACCACGTGCCGTTGGCGATTTTTTTTTTTACGTCACTATTTCCAGCGTGTTCTAATAAGACTTATGGGATATTATGTTCCCTTCCCTATTCCAGCTATAGCTTGGATGATGACGCCGCTGCATAATTGTAGAGTAATTGATAATTCTTAAGTACTTGCAGCTCCGTATTGAAACTTATGACTGGTAGCATATTCATATGAGACGGTTCACTTCTCTGCGTTTTCTCGAAGAAGGGAATATGTATTCAGGGGATTGTGAACGTACCTCGCGCTCTCCCTAGAAGTTAGAGACATTTTAGGTAAAGAATGTAATATACTGTACATATATGGCTAATTAAAATCCCATTAGTTACTACATTTCAGTGGGTAGTACAAATTCCATAATGAAAATATCTCTGTCCTAGTAGTTGTATCCTTTAAAGAAGCTCGTTGTTTTCCCATGATGAAGGGCAGAACTTGGTCGGTAGAAATTTAAACAGACTGCATTATCAGACCAGGCGTTATTTCAATATCAGCGTTTAGTTTAGGAAATATAGCAATAGCGGAGTTGGGAGAAGTAGTTATAGCATGTACAGTAAGTATAAACAGTTCGCTGTACTGTACAGTGAATATAAATATTTGAATGTACGATGGCAAAACATCAGACATACAGTACGTAGCTCACATATCTTTAAAAATAAATAAATAAATAAATAAATAAAAATAAAGAAGACATTCTGAGGAGTGAGTGGAAAGTGCATATTATAATGAATATTTTTAACTCTCAGTTGACATTGAGAGAGAAAGCCATGCATCGGGGAACCGGTGACTGTTTTTGCGTTACCTTCTGCTATTGGCGTTGTTGGTTAGTAACGAATGAAAGGGGTAGGACGCGGAATCAAATGTCAAAAAACGATAGGGAAATAATAGTAACTGGTTGTATTTCGATCGAGCTCGGCGTGCTGATTCACCAGTGGGGTGTTTCACAAAGTTTACAATCTTTGGAAATTGTGAACTCTGTTTGTAAACTTCTGTTTCACAATCTTTGTTTGTAAAGGTGGACTGTACAAAGGAAATCAAATCTTTACGAATGAAATTTTGCGCTCTTTACAAGTGATATGTTTGTTTCACAACGAAGGAGTAATTTTACAAACGTGTAAACTAAACTTTACTAGTGAAGTTAGCACATTTTCTACAGTAGCCCTGTTGAAATAGCTTCTAATTGTGAATGAAAAAAATAAACACATATGTATAAAATCAATTTTATAGTAACAGGGTACCATTAAGAATTACACTGAAGCAGTTGTGATGTTATTGAGTAGTTCTAGCGACTCAGACGAAGATTTTGCATTTAGGCCTAACGTAGAATTTTCCGGCCACGTTCGTATCATTGTACGAATATTAATGAAAGGTTTCGAATGAATCCCGCGCTATACTTCAGAATACCGCGTTAGTTCTTATATACGAGGAACGTATTTAATAAATACTCGCACTTAAAGAAGAAAAACTTTGCACCGAAAACCAATCACTTAATAATGCAATGTCGGCATTACTTACGCAGTATTCTGAAGTCGTTCCGAATCCCATTTCGCTGTAATCTCTCCTACAAGATATGGGACATCACATGCAACATCTGAAAGGGAAAAGTGGTGCCCTAACCTCAAAGCGAGAACTGCATTGGTTGCATAGTAGCTCTCAGTTCCCTGCGTTAGCAGATAAGAACGGAATTTATAAGATTACAGTGTGCAAAAGTTCACACATGGTAGTTGATGTTGTTACAAGATTGAAAAAACTCGAGGCGGGTTATTGATCACCGAATGTGCTTACTCGGGCAAAGGATTTTTATGCTCCTCCTGCTGGGTTCCCTAATGTTGGCGAGGTTATGGATGAAACAATAAAATATACTGATGGACCAGCAGAGAGCGAAGTTGATTTTAATGGATGGACATGTTAGCTGCTCTATCAACTGCATATAACTACGTGGGTCAAATCCATTATTTATCAATTATTTGAATGAATTTCGCGCTAACTTTCGTCAGTTAAGTCGTAGGCTAATTAATGCATTGGTATGCTCGACCAATTGCATGCCGCGAAACTCCGTTGTCGCCGATGTAGCAAAATCTAAATAAAATATATATAAAAAAATATAAACATGTCCATCGATAGTTCTAAAATTACAGCTACTTTACCTCTGATCCTTAGTGATTTTTGTAAACTGTCGTTGGCGATTTTGTTCAACCAATTATGCGTATTTGTAAGTTTGTTTCGCCGATTTTGTAAAGTTCGTTAAAACATACAAGTGAATAAGATTGCATTGTGAAACACAGTTAACAAGCATATGTAATATTTCCGTTGTTAATTGTATATTGTTAATTTGTAATTTGTTAGCGTTGTGAAACATGCCCCCATTTACCTTTAGAGGTAATATCTACATTAATATTTAGTTAAAATTTAAAGAAATTTTAAACGAATGGAAGCTGCATTTTAATTCACCCCAAATTACTATGTTCCCTTTCAGATTATCAGCTGTTGTTGTTGTTGTTGTTGTATTGTAAGTTCTCACTTATTGTTAGCTAGCCGTACCCGTTCGCTCCGCTCCACCTGTTAGAAATAAATATAAAGTAATTACATAATTAAAATAGGACGTCTGATCCAGGGAACAACTTTTACAACAGCGCAAGATAATCTGCTTCGCATATTACCCAATTTTTTTTTAGCACTGCATTTATTGCATATATATTTTATGTATTTTAACACGATTCAATTGAGCATAGTTAAAATATGAATTATTAAAATAATGGATTGCCAAGCTAAAGTACTATTACTGCATACTAAATCAATACACTCTCGTTGTTCGTTAATTCTCTGAGATTAAAATGCGTGTACATAAATATTATTTTAAGAAATACAGAAAACGAATGTACAAAATAGCCTATCAAATTTTCTGTGCATAAGAAGCTATTTTAATCTTACCTGTCCTCGATTTACTCAGACGTTACTGTAATAACATTATAGCATTATGTCCATCTAGAGAAACTACAGTTTCCAATGGTGAAATAATAACTAATTATACAAATCAGTTAATTTACGAGCTTGTGATATTACTTCATACAAACACAGAAACATTCCCTGTAGGCTATGTTTAATAGCTTTCGATTGTTTGTTGATGTCCAAGGCCCCTGTTTCGATTGTTGTTGTCCAAGGCCCCTTATAGACGAAGTCATTTGTTCTTAATTCATTGCACCGTCTTAGATAGCGTTATTTTAATTTTAAAACTCATTTATCTCATTAAATATCAGTCCTATCAAAATGTTGTAAAAAAATAAAACTTAACGGAAATCATTTTTAAAGGAACATCTGTTATGTAACATTTTTTCTCAAATATCAATAATAAGCGAGATATTTCGATTTATTTAATTCAGGCCCCCTTATAACTCCCCTTTTAAATAATGTATTTCGAATGCCATATAGCCTAAAATCTAAGTTACAACAAACTTAATTTATATTCCAGTTTTCATATAAATCGGTTCAGCCATTATCGCGTGAAAAGGTAACAAACATACAGACAGACATACAAACAAAAATTTCAAAAATGCGATTTTCGGTTTCAGGGTGGTTAATTATATATGTTAGGACCAATTACTTTTGGAAAATCGAAACTTACCAGAAAAATTTCGGCTACAGATTTATTATTAGTATAGATAGTACGAGATACGACCGCAATTTTGTACGACTAGTGTAATGAAGGAATGCAAAAAATTATTTTGGAACTTTGCAATGTTAGTCTATCATTAAAATAAAATTAAATCTTAATTCGTCCCTTTTGCAGGAGTCTTCTTCATCCAGTATGTTGTTGGCTGATATGGAGGAGGAGGGGGGGGGGACATGCTCTAAAGGGATTAAATTTGCTTAGCAAATCGATATGGTGACTAACGCTTGCAATGCGTCATAGCTATAATTGTACTGCGCGGTAATTTCAGAGTAATAAGAGTTCAGTTCAGGGATCTGCTAATTTCTTCATATTGTGTTCGGCAATGGAATAGTACCGCAGTAGCATTAAGAGGTTTTTATAATTTGAACTGATATGTGCAGGTATATTGACCCCCCCCCCCTCCCACCGCTGGCCGACGCGGACTGCAATGACAACAGTAAGCCACACGTCATACGTAAGCCTTTCTTCTTCTTCATCTTTGCTCGCCTGGCAAATACAGTCTTGGATTTCACATATTCAATTTTTCACAGTCCCAACTCCCTTGCATGGACGTGTTTTCACGTACCTTTAAAGTTTCTCCTCTCATTCATTCAGTCTATTCGCAAGCCTGAGGGTTTTCCGTGGTTTTCCCTAAGGAGCTAAGACAAATGTAGGGATGAGCCCAGAAAGAAAAGGGCATTCACTTCCTTAGACCCTGGTAACTGCTCTTTTTAGAGGAAGGAGGAGGAGAAAGAAACCCCCCCACCCCCACCGACGTGGACTGCAATGACAACAGTAAGCAACACGTTATATGTAAAGCCTTTATTATTATTATTATTATTATTATTATTATTATTTACAATGGGACTAAAGGTGGTGTAGATACACTATGTCAAATGTGCCACAATCTTTCCTGCAATAGAAAGACGAGGCGCTGGCCACTAGCAATATTTTACAACATGCTAAATATTGCAAGTATAAATTCATGGATAATTTATAGTTAGAAGAACTCAGAAAACAATATCAAGAAAACAATTCATTTTCCAATTGTGTGAAGAGCTGACAAAACCGTGGATGCAGCACCGCTTTGCACGTCCTACTTTACACCGATCTCTGCGGGCAACAATTGAAGAACATCTGAACATTGCTGTGCAACAACAATGCCAGGTAATGCAGCCAGATGGTGAACGTACTGTTTGCTATAAATGTCCTGCAAAGAAGAGGAGAATGATGACAACATTTTGTGGACTTTGCAAAAAGGGGTTCTGCAGAGAACATCGCGCTGTTGTTTGCACTAATTGTAAATAGGACAATAACATGAACGTAAAGACTTTATGACAAACTTAAAATTAAATGAACACTAATGGCTACGAAAAGTGTAAAAGTTGTTAAATGTGTGATATTGAGTTGATTTCAGTTAATTAAAATGTGAGTAGTAAAAATTACGAATGCTTACCTTTAACATGAGTACAGTGATGATTACCTGTCTAGGGTTAAGTAGTCGCGTGGTGAGTTTAGGAATTCCCAGACCACCTCTAAGATTGTTTAAAATAAAGGTATTGTAATCGTACGTTTCTGTCTTTTGTCAATAGTAACGTTGACCTTTCTTTTTCGAGAAAACAAAATCTGTTGTACAGTTAAAGGTACTGAAATAGTAAGAAATTTTCTGAAATCCCCACGCGTTTGCAAGTGTAAGTCTCTGTTGTAACCTGTTGATTTACGAGAGACTGCGTGTGCTTCCGTACAGTGTTTCTAAAATGTGCAGTAACGAGTCAGAAATCATTGGAATGTAGTGTAGGTGTGTTTGTTATAACCGGGAATCAATCCGCAGTACTTGACCAATCAACTACGGGAAATATCAGAAAAATTGGCAGGAGTTAGCAAGAAAAACAAAGGTAAAATATCACGTGAACGAGCACCGATACCGAGCACTATGTACAATATACCCTAGAGAAAAAGACAAGAAAACAAAAGTCAACCGCTGCAAGTGTTACGAAGTGGTGTGTGAAACATATAATGAAGAATGTCTGCGGGAAGCGCATCTAGTGAGATAAAGGGTGAAATGGAGGATTCTGCTAAAAATAAAGAAAGGAAGAAAAATGTTTACAGTTAATACAAGTATTGTTTTCTCTTGTGGGTTTATGTTTAGTATAATAGATGTGTGTGTGTGTGTGTGTGTGTGTGTTTCATTAAAAATTAGCATATCCTTAATGAATACATCCTAAGTGGTATAAATGAAATTGTATAAACTGCAGGGAATCTTAAAATATGAAAAAAATTGCGATAGTTGTTTTCTTTACAGTCCGACCTTTTTTAATAAACTAGTGTGAGATATGAAGTTTTGCACATTTAAGGGTTGTTAACATGAATGTAAGGAATATATATTATGATATGATATGATATGATTCTCAAATACTCTGTCCTGCTGACCCTTCACATTTCTGTATTCGGGCGAGTGTGTATTCTTCTTCTTCTTCTTCTTCTTCTTCTTATTATTATTATTACTATTACTATAATTATTATTATTATTATTATTATTATTATTATTATTATTATTATTGTGTGAAGAGTTGTATCGGAAGTGCTTTATAGACTAAATTAATAATTTCTATCTTAACTGAAATATTTACATTATATTTCACACAGTATAGTTACAGGTAGCATAAATTCAGATAATGGTTTTTATATGGGAATCTACTTCTTGTGTTTAGAGGCTACATTTATACAGAGTTAATAATTTCTCCCCTATGTAACATATTTCCATGAAATTTTATACGCATCTATGCAAAAACGAATTATGCTCGTGTAATTAGGGAATTAGGGAAAAATTAGTGTTTCTGATAATTTTTAATGTTTTAATAGAAATTATGCTCCTAAAAGATGACTAGCCTGCCATATTTTTCGCAGTTGGTAACAAAATGCTAGATTCATGGATATACTCCATAATTTAGTTGTTCATTATATGTTCAAGAAGTGTTGAATTTTTCTTGGAGAAATTAAGCTCCTTCATCCAGACTCTGAAAAGTGGCTGCTGTCGAATTCGTAAAGCGCCACCAAGAGATGAATATAACATCTAAGTTTGCAGGATGTAGCAGCTAAATTTTAAGCCGTATAGAGTTTAATATTTGATTAATGTGTGGGTAGAAGAATTGAAAGTTAACTCAGGTTTACTTGTAATGCACAGCCTGTTAAATATGTCGTAAAAAAAAAAAAAAAAAAAAAAACTAGTTGCACAAATCTCAGTAAACGTGCCAATTAAATGAATGCTAACGTATTATAGATTGCTTTTCGCGTATTAAATGAAAGTACACATCTTGTCCTATGACCTCCATAAGGGAAGGTTTAACAATATAAAACAGCCACTGACCCCACGAACAAAAATCAACTGAAGAGCGTGACTTAAAAAAAAAAAAAAAAAAAAAAAAAAAAAAAAAAAAAAAAAAAAAAAAACTCATGTTTTGTCCCACCTCTTACTGATATTGATGTTTTGTATGTTGTTGTGCACAATGCCTAGCTTTTGTTTAAGCCTAGATATTACTTAAACTTCGGTTATGATGAAGTTGATTTTCTTACATAGTTTTGCGTTCTGGACAACTGTGCGCCGGCATCTCTCGGAACATCCGAGATCAGGTCCCTATCCCCTCCACCGCAAAGTCAAATAGCGTCTGTCACTTGATTTTGAATATTAAACAAACATACCATCACGGCATTTCCGTTATGGCATCTGGTGTCATCAATAAGCTACAAATAAAGGAAAGAAAGAAAGAAAGAAAGAAAGAAAGAAAGAAAGAAAGAAAGAAAGAAAGAAAGTAGCACAGTCACTGTCCTGAACAAGGTACGCAAGTATTATTTTAATTAATGCGTATCGCCTACCAGCCGCCGAAACTATTCGACAGGAGAGTGAATATCCTACACGGTCCTGTAAAAATGTTCTGAATACACTAAATGACGTGTAATTTTTTTTCTATTATTAGGACAATTGAACGTGTCATTGCTCCTGCGGGTTGCTTTGTTTCACACCACAGAGAATTCAGGTTCTCTACCCCCCGGGATTCTAGAGATAAGAGAGCGATGAGGTTAAAGGAGTAGGCGTTTGTTCGTGTTTTTGTTTTTACTTTAGAAAAATTGCGAAACGTGACGCAATAGCGATAAGTTTTATGAACAAGTTTGCTGAATCGACCAATTGAAGGTAATTTATATTTTGCTAAAGAAGAGAGGAGATTAATGAAATCAGTTATTGTAATAATCGTAGTAGATTGAAGGAATTGTTTGTATTCAAACTCCTTTTGTGAAATAAGCTGCTCGGATGCTTATCAGGGTGACGGTTATAAATGTTATCGTAATACCCACCCGAGGTCACAAAGGTCACAGTCTTCCGCTTGTCCTTTCCTAAGCAGACCACGTCTGTACTATCGAAAATAATGAGTCACAGTTATAGTTTCGTGAAAGTAAAAAATGTTAGATAGGAGACAAGTAGCTACTCTTATACAATCATAATCACATTTTGTATCCAATATAGTATAAACGAGCTACATGTAAGTACTGTGTAAAGTTTCATTAAAACAATATATTATATATGAGACAAGTCACTAATTTTTGTCAAAACGCATCGTCTATAAAGGGGTAGTTTCTCCTCTTATACAGTAGTGACTATAGTGCGAAGTTTCATGGAAATATGTCACATTTTTAGTCCAGCTAGATTTGCTTTCTGGACCACTTTGAGCCTTGGCGCTTGTGATCGGTCGGACGGAGGATCACTCGTCCCGGCGGCGTTAACCCTTAATTTGGTAAATATATATAATGTGCAATATTATAGAACTGTGAAATTTTTTTTTAATTTTCCTAAGAAACTTTGTTATCCATCGTTCTATTAAAAAATTGTTTATTAACCTATAGGATACATTGCGATATTTGTCAAACAGGCTGTGGGAAAATGCTGATACGGTGAGGAATGGAAAGGGAGAAACCATTTATATTATTGAGGTGACCTTGAACTGAGGGTAGTAGGAACGAGACCTGGAGTACGGTACAACCGGCTCTTCCGAGAAATAACTAGTGGCCCTGAAAAGGGCCTTTTTGCGGGCAGGAGTACCTTTGTTAATTCAAGCCCTCTCGCCGCGGATGCGCCTAGCCAGCTGAATATCCTTGGGCATAATGGTCACGCGCTTGGCGTGGATGGCGCAAAGGTTGGTATCCTCGAAGAGACCGACGAGGTATGCCTCGCTTGCCTCCTGCAAGGCCATTACGGCTGAGCTCTGGAAACGGAGGTCGGTTTTGAAATCCTGAGCGATTTCACGCACCAAGCGCTGGAAAGGCAGCTTGCGGATGAGGAGCTCGGTGCTCTTCTGGTAACGACGGATCTCGCGAAGAGCAACTGTACCAGGTCGGTATCGATGGGGTTTCTTCACGCCTCCAGTAGCCGGTGCGCTCTTCCTAGCGGCCTTCGTTGCCAGCTGCTTTCGTGGAGCCTTGCCTCCCGTGGACTTACGCGCAGTTTGCTTCGTACGTGCCATCGCTTACTCCTTCGTCCTCGCAACCCAAGTTGACGCAATACAGTCGCGCCCGCTGGGGGGGGGTGATGTTATAGTATCTCTACAATGAGAGATACTGCCTGTTTTAGGGCCTTATGTGCCCTCTTCAGGCCGGGGTGTTTGTTCTATAGAGTTTGTTATTTTGTCAACTTGCGCAGGAGAGACAAAGGAGTTGTGGCTCACGATCTTGGCGCATCCGCAGCTGTGGCATTATTTAGGATAGTTATTATTGATTATAATATAATGGCTGACATGGTTGGATTTTGGAGCTGTGGGGTTGGGAGTTCTACAGTTTTGGTAGTTCGTAATGGACTTATACCAGTGCTGTATGACACATTGCAAGGGTTTCTCTCTTAGGGTGGGCGGTTTCTATATTGAAGGAGTAAATTGTCAACTGTGGTTGGGGGGTTTGTATTGGGAGGATTTAGGAAGATATGTTGGATAAAAGGTCTATCGAGGGCATTGTGGACATATTTGATGTTTTTGGCTGTGATATACTGGGAAATTGGTTGGATTCTGGTGACGTCGTATACGGTTTGGTTGTCGGTATTCCGGGGCAGGTTGAATGCTTTTCTGGCTAGTCGTCTTTCAGTAGCACAGAGTTGTGACATATGGGTAGGGGATAGCCTGGTGTATAGTTGGGATGCATATAGGATAGAAGGGCGGATTATTGTTTTATATATCATCATTGTGGTTTTTGGTTTGCAACCTGGGTATTCGGGTCCTCTGCCTGCCATGCGGTACAAAAGTGGGATTGAAAATTTTAATTTTTTCCGGAGGTGATGAATGTGACTTGCGAGATTAAGTTTATCATTGAAGGTGACACCTAGGTATTTGATGTTTCGTTTGTATGGAATTGGGGTGTTATTGATTAGGACAGGATATCTTGCTCTAGCACCCAACGGACAGTTTTGTTTCTTAATCAACATGGCTTGGGATTTATCAGCATTGACTACAAGTCTCCACTGTCCAAGCCATGTTGATAAGGTTTGTAGTGTGGAGTTGATGTGCCGCCTCGCTATATTTATTCTATAGGATGTGGAGGTGTATATGACGTCATCGGCGAATTGTCCGAGTCTAACGTTGTCGTCTTGTGGTATCGGGATATCTGCTACATAGAGATTGAATAGGGCCGGTGAAAGGACCGTGCCTTGTGGGACGCCACTGAAAATGGTTATCTCGTTTGATAGATGTTCATTAATTTTGATTTGGGCCGTCCTATCTCTTATGAAGTCAGATATCCACCGCGTGAATTGTGATGGTAGCGCAAGTCGCGTGAGTTTATATCTAAGTCCGTCTAGCCAAACCGAGTCGAATGCACGTTGTGTGTCCAGTGCCACCATGATCGTAGTCTTGCGAGTTTCCAGGCCGTGTTCTACTGGTGTCATAATCTTTAATAGTTGGTCTACGATGTCTGTGTCTTGTCGGAAACCGGCCTGTGTGTCGGGTAGTAAATTGTTGTCTTGTATGTAGAGTTGCAGTCGTCTGTTAAGAATTCTTTCGAATACTTTACAGACTGTCGCAGTCAGACTAATTGGTCTATAGTTTTTCTTGTCGGTATGGTCTTTTCCGGGTTTCGGGAAGAGCAATATATGGGCGTGCTTCCAACGTGGGGGCAAAATTCCCATGCGAAAGCTCGCCCGATATATTTCCGTCAGAAACTCAATGGCCTTCTGTGGGTATTGTTTTAGGAGAATGTTCTGTATAGTGTCAGGTCCTGCGGCTGTGTTTCTAGTTCTGTTTATGCTGTTTGTGACTTCCTGTTGTGTGATGTTTGCGGTGAGTATGTTGTCGTGTTCTATGTTCGCAGGGGCTTCTGTGGGTGTATAGAGATTGTTGTTTTCTCTAATGTTTTCAGTGATTGCATTGTAATGTACTTGATCGAATAGTGGGTTTTCTTGGATGCTGTGTATTTGCTGTAAATGGGCTCTGAAGATGTCCAGTTTCTGTGTTGTGTGATAGATGTGCGTGTTGTTATCTTTTAGTGGGTGGTTAATGCTGGATTGACCCTTGAGTTTCTTTAGTAGTGTCCAGAATTTCGTGGGGTCGTCTTTTCTTGTATTGTCTAGTTTCCTGGTGATTTCTGTCCAGCAATATGTGTTGTAACGTCTGATTGCGTCTTTTACGTCTTGCTGTAGACTTCGATATAATCGTCGATTGTCATCTGTGTGTTGTCGCATGTATAGTCTATGGGCCCGTCTCTTAGTCTTTATTAACTGTACAATTTGTGGGGGTAATTCCCGTTGTCTATGCTGTCTGGATTGTTTATGTGGCACGGCCCGTAGTCTTGCGTCCAACGTAACCTGTAGTAACAGATCGTCTGCTCTAATTAGAGCGTTCGAATTAGTGATGTCAGGTGGAGGTGGTAATTTGTCATTAATGTATTCCCTATATGAGTCCCAGTCTGCCTTGTTATACTTGAAGATGGTTTTAGCAATGTACTGCGTTGTAGGTGCGTGGTTCGGGGTATTTATTGTTAGTAATATAGGGCAGTGGTCAGAGTTCATAGGCGGGAGTACGTCTAGTTGCGTCATTCTGCGTTGTATAGGTGGGGAGACTAGTATTTTGTCTGGTGCTGTCCAATTGATTTGTCTTATGGATGTTGGAAATCTGGTGGGGCCTGCGTCTAGGAGTAGCATTCTAGAGTTATGTAAGAATCGTCTTAGGCGTCGCCCTGCTGCATTGATATATATATCACCGAATTCGGTATGGCTGGCGTTAAGGTCTCCAAGTAATATTAGCTTGTGAAAAGTGTTCAAGTGGTCGAAAAAATCTATGGGGAAAGGGTGCCCTGGCGGAAGATACAGCGAGGTTACGTAGACTGGGAAGTTCTTAATTTCAATTTTGATTGTCACTTGTTCAATGTTGTCGTAGATTTCGGGTTGTTTATGTAGTGAGACTGGCAGGTTATCTCGACAGAGAATGGCCACGCCCCCTCCACGGCGGTTGCGGTCTTTTCTAAATACCGTAAAACCTCGCTGTGAGAATTTATCTGTCGGGTTTAGGTGCGTCTCGTTGAGTGCTATTATGTCGGGGTTGTGTTCTGTAATGGTGTGCGTCAATTCGGTACGATTATTATACAGGTTACGTATATTGTTGTGTAGTAAAGTCAAGTTCCGTCTGGTTTCGTA
The DNA here is from genome assembly GCF_040183065.1 of Periplaneta americana. Classification (NCBI taxonomy): domain Eukaryota; kingdom Metazoa; phylum Arthropoda; class Insecta; order Blattodea; family Blattidae; genus Periplaneta; species Periplaneta americana. Next base: position 68,005,428 of record NC_091126.1, on the reverse strand, counting down.
TCTGTCCATTTTAGTTATTATTGTCATTGTGGAGTCCCATGTTTTCGACGAGTGACGTCACTTTCCGGAAGGGGATGAGGGTTATTTGGAGTTGGTTGTTAATGAATTGGTGTCGGATATTCTTTTTAAGGACTCGGCGTGCCGCCTGGTTTGCCATTTTAATATGGTGGAGGCGTTTGGTGGGTAGTGTGTGTGTGGTGAACATAGCGAGTGTGAACGTGACTAGTTTTTCTTCTAGTTCGTTTATTTTCTCGTCAATGTACTGTTCCACACATTTGGTGAGATTATGGAGATCTTTTTGATGGGTTGTAGTTGTTGGGGCGTTAGAGGTCGTGGGTTCGTCGGGGATGGAGTTTGTGGATGTTGGTTGAGTTGGGAGAGAATCCATTACTGTGGTGTTTGGGGGTGGGAGGGAAGCCATTTTCGTGTTGTTTGTTGGTAGGCGTAAGACCTTTCCAGTGTGTGCGGATTGTTTTTTCGTTGCAATGTCGCACGTGCTATGGCTGCTTGGGAGAGAAGCCGTTGCTGTGGCGTAGGAGCGCTGACTCGTTCCTGTTTGTTTTGGGATCTCTCCGAACAGGCGTGGCATTTGTGACGGTTTCATTATGGGTGGCGTTGGGTTAACGGGAGTGTAAATGGGTCTGTGTGTGGGAGCTGTGGATGTAGGAGGAACGGCTTTCGGATAGCGGGGGCACATCATTTGGCCTGTATAGTGTGTGCTGTCTGTGCACGTAGCACAGTATTTGAGGTTGTCAGATGGTTTGTGTTTACAGATCGTCGGGTCTATTCCACACTTCCAGCATCTAGCTGCGTTGGTGCAGGTCGCGATGTCATGGCCGTAGAGCGCGCATCGTGCGCATGGTCGGTGGCGCACTAACTCTCTGGAAGCCTCTACTCTGTAGCTGCGACCAAATAGTCTCACACCTGTCAGTAGTCTAGTCGATGAGTCAACATCCTCAACAAAGATTCGTACCATGTCTGTGGGTTTATGTGTTTGTGCGGAGATTATGCGTATGATTCGTTTTACGTTGTATTGTTGTTCGTTCAGTGCGTCGGTCAGTGCGTCTAGGGGAACGGTAGTAGCTACGTCTTTCATGACGACGCTTATGTCATACTGTCGGGTTGTGGTTTGTTGTTGTGTCTGTCCTTGTGATATAGAGTATGCTGCGTTTGGTCCAAATGTCGAGGGGGGGATGTTATTGGCAAAGGCTTCGAGATCCGCCTTGCTGTCAAAGGTGAGCGTCGTTGTGGTTGTGCTACGTGCCCAGAACATGTTAGGTTGCTCTATGATCAGCTCTTTTTCCTGTATTAGATGGTGAATGAAGAAAGGGTTATTGCCATTTATAGTATGACTGCTTATTTTCAGAGCGTGTCGTGGGTGCTGAGAAGAAGGGGTGGGGGTTGTGGGAGTAGTGGGAGGGAGATGGAACTGTGTATTTTGTGTCTTTTTCTTCCTGTTACTGGCTATTTTCCAATCATCGTCTTCTGATGATTCAGGGAAGGGGGAGGGTTGTTTTGTAGTGGTGCCACCTTCATGATTATGGATATGAGATTGTGCGTTGTTTGAGTGGGCCTTGTTTGGGGGTGGTGAATTTTGCTGGGGTGATTGTTGGGCTCGGCAGATTTCCTTCGCCCATGGTGCTGGTTTGGAGGAGTTGGGTGGAAGGGAGTAGGTAGCGTGGGGTCCGAAATGGGTTGAGGGATATTTGTTAGTGAAGATAGTGAGAATTTTTCTGCTCGGGAAAGTCACTACTCTGTCCGTTTCATTGATTGCCGTGATGTCATACGTGTAGTCGTCGGGGATTGGGATAGAGGTGAGGAGATGAGGAAGGCAGTTGCTTATGATTACAGTTCTGTTTGATATTTCAGTGGGAAGGATATTTAGGTCAGCAAATGTGTCATTATTGCAATTGGTATCAAGTACTGTAGATTTTTTCGGGATGGATTTCGAGGTTTTAGTTGGATTCTGTGGGGTGATGATAGTTTTGGATTCGGAGAGGACGTTTTTCTTGCGTTTGAGTGTGCGTTTAGATTGATTGCTTGGTTTGGGTTGAGAGATGGAGCTAGGAGAATCATCCTCTGATGAGAGTGCGGGGGAAGAGGGGAGGGATGAGTGGGAATCGTGTTTCATGGTTAGCTGGGAGGAACAAGACTATAATGCCACGACTAAGCATGCACAAGATCACAAACACTAGCACTGGCACTGCACAATTCACAATTACACTGCACTTGCACTGTTCACACGTAGATTTAGGTTGGAGTGGCTATTTATTAGTGATTATCTGATGTTTAGGCACAAATTCTTGTAACACACATGTTCACTGCCGGTTATTTAACTAGTTTAAGCTTGAAAAACAGAGTCCAAACAAACACAGATGATGAATAATAGCGAGCGCGCAGGGCGCGGACCGCGGCGTAAGCTGCCCCCAAGAGGGGTATTTATGTCTTCGCCCGTTGAGAAGCCACGCCCCTTCCGTAATGTGATTGGTCCGCGGGTTTTAGTATATAAACCAAAAAATGACCCGCCGTCGAGATCATCATCACATCATTCTGCCGACGGACGAGGTACAGAGACGTACAACAGAGGCTCCACTGCATCTCCGAGAACTTCGCGTCACAGCATCGCAGTTTGGCCTTGAGATGAGCACCAGCAGCGGCGGGCGCGGACCGCCGCGACAACCACCTGACGCAGCAGTCGTCACGGACGATCACGGCGGGCAACTTTTCATCGTTCCGACAACTACGAAGAAGGGAAAGAAGAAAAAGAAGACTCACACTACCACGACTGGGACTACACTCGACCAACCTACAACTGACTCCCATGAGACCACTACGCTACAGACTAAATTGACAACACTAGACCCGTGGACCGAACTAAAAAACTGGCCGTCTGAAAGAGCGAACCGATCAGTAATGGTCGAAGACGCTGACCCAGACTTACTAGCGACGCTCCAACCTCCTCATCGAGCCGACACATTGACACTTGGACCAAGAACGAGAGTGTTCACATTCTCGACACGACTCAAACTACAGAAAGCTACGAGACCCGACCCAAAGCAATTCGGGAAGAAAGCCCGCTACATTGCGCCACCGACCGCAACTCTACAAGGACCTTGGACGCTACCGACTGATCCTCCTGCACCATCCCGATCCGTGAAACCCGACCGGCCCTCAGAAGGTCCTTCCTCTGAACCCACCAGACCCGAAACCCCTCCACTGCAACACATTCAGGACTCGTACTTTTACACCACGAGTGAATCTGCCTCTTCTGAAGGTTCAAATGAATCCGAAGGAGAGGTAGACCAAGACTGGCAGAACGCCAAGTCACGGCGCAAGAAGAAGACTCGACCAACCGCGAGCGCCGTTTCGACCACGGCAGCCGAGAAGGTCACGCCCAGTCCACAACCTGCTCCCCAGAATTCCCTTGCACCCACACCACCACCAGACCGAGACACCACAGCCGCAAGTGAACGACTCAAGAGCAGAACGACTGTGAAAATCACTAGACACACGACTGACAACAATAACCCACTGTTCATCCAGAAGCTTATAAGACAGAACAACTTAAACATGGAAACTCCGAGACAATACTGGGCCTACTCTACAGGAACGACGACACTTACCTTCCCGACGATTGACGAGGCGGAACGATTTGTTAAAGCCATACCGGCCAGAACTTTTGGACCGTCCGCACAACTTTTCATCGTCCATACACCATCTCACCAAGGACAAAGACTTCCACGAAACCGAGAGATCAGTGTCGTCATGAAGAATGTCGGCACCCAGATCCCGGAGGACGAATTGTTGCAGATTCTACGGGAAAAGTTCCCTGGAATCAAGCGCATCTCTAGAATAACCTCCGCCCAGACTAACCAGCCGACGCAGATGGTTCGACTTATAGTACAAGACGTGACCACAGCCGACCAACTTCTATGTGGAATCAACATAGCCGGACGTAATTACAAAGTCGAGCCAGCCCACGAGACAGTATTCCACAGACCGTGTCAGAACTGCGCCCAGTATGGACATGACAAAACCGACTGCCGAAACGACAAGACGTGTTTCACTTGCGGAAAAAATCCCGTCCACTGCAAACACCCACCAGACAACCAAGTCAAGTTCTGCGCCAGCTGCAAGAGCGATACCCACTATACGGGCCAAGCACGCTGTCCAAACTACCCCCGACATAACCCAACCCAACAAACTCCAACCCACATCCCGGTTCAAACACCCCAACAGATCCCTCCACCAATTCCTAAACCCTCACAATCCAGTCCAATCCAACTTCCCGAACCAAGACCTGGAATATCGTACGCCAGTGCGGTAAACCCGACAACGACCGACACGACAGAACCAACAACGGAACCGACACAGACTAACACCGAACAAATCGTAGCAGCAGCTCTAAATTCTGCAATGCAGAAAATAGAAAGCTACATCGACCAACAGATCAACAGACTGCGAGATGAAATTGTGATGTTCACAATTTCACTCCTCACGACAGACGCCCAACCCAAGACAAGACGAACGACTTTAGCAACAGCTAACCAGACAGCAAGACGGCTCTTACGCAGACAAGTTGCTCACCACTTTGTGGGTAACAAACTACAACTATCACTAGCACCACTGAAACGTGACACGACCAACCACAGACAAGCAACCAACAGCGGCCCTTCATAGGGCCGCGCGACAAAAGTAAACCACAACCAACACAGACAACAGCTTCATCCAGCCACATAAATCTGCAAGATAACAGCATCCAAGGCCAACGCAGCAGCCTGGTGTGAGCGGAGAAGACGCTGACCCGTAGAGAGTCCAACGAGCGAAGCCTAGCCGGGACCACGCCTCAACTGTCGCTACAGACAAAACATCGTAACCTGAAGAGGGCATATGTAAGACCCTAAAACAGGTTGCCCTTTGGGCAAACAACTTTGAGCTTGAGCTTGAGCCGTCGAGATCACTTTTAACCTTCGTCACACGAGCAACATGACTGGACGCGGCAAGGGAGGCAAGGGTCTTGGCAAAGGTGGAGCGAAGCGCCACAGGAAGGTTCTCCGAGATAATATTCAGGGCATCACGAAGCCGGCCATTCGTCGTCTCGCCCGACGTGGAGGCGTAAAGCGTATCTCCGGCCTCATCTACGAGGAGACGAGAGGTGTTCTCAAGGTCTTTCTGGAGAACGTAATCCGTGACGCTGTAACATACACCGAGCACGCGAAGCGGAAGACAGTCACGGCCATGGACGTGGTATACGCCTTGAAGAGGCAGGGGAGGACTCTCTACGGGTTCGGCGGTTAGACTGCCTACACACGTCTGCTGCCGAATCCGTCGGCAAAACGGCCCTTTTCAGGGCCATAAAATCCGTCTAAAAAGGGCAGTAGTTGTCGAGATTAATTTAATTCACCTTTACTGTGTGACCACTAGCTCAACAGGCCAGTGCGGAAAACAGAACTTATTTCGTAGGGGCACTTCAGTATCAGCAAAAGACGTTGTAAGAAATGCCTCTCCGTTTTTCAAATGGGTCTGACCCCAACGCTTGGTATATCAAGTGGAAAGACCGGATTCCTCTGTGAAGCCTTGCTCCTCGGATTATGTTACCTGTTACTGTAAACTTCTGTAAGTCAATAATCACTGTCCGAAGAATTGGTGGGTAATATGACAACGCAGGTAGGCAATGCTCACCAGACCGTAACAAGGAACCGAGGGGATTGACACATACTGAACATCACATCACCACGTTTTTGCAATGCCAACTTTTAGGTCATAGGAATCCAGTGTGGTAAACACTGGGGAGAAGAGGTACACATCGCATGTCAGAACACAGGACTTCGTCCTGTCAGACAACTTCCACGTATAGCTTGCGTCATTTCGGTTCGAACGAAACGACAGAGAGAGGGGAAATTCGAACGCAAATTGTCAAAGCCTTCGATTCCTACGAGAAGGTCATGTCATCATCTCAGTATTGGGGTTCCTGCGCGTGCGGCCAATATGTGCACCAACAAACAAACGCATTAGGAACTCTATTATAACGCCGTAAGTTGTTCACCAGTTATCGATTTCTTATTCAAAATTAGTTTCATTCGTAGTATGTAGTAAAGTAAACTAGTATATTCAAACGTATATGTCTAAAACCACGATGGGCACCAAAGAAGGGGACTTGTGATTATTTTCACGATAATCTCCATTACTCTAATATGATAGAAATATATTACATAAATTTCGAAGCCAACTATGTACCTTGGCATCATCATCTAATTTAATTCGTATTGTGTTAAATTATATAATAATAATGAAACCTTTCTATATGCATCAGTATAATGTGTTATCACACAATAGCCTAGTAAATGTACAACGGTTTCAAGTACTTCAGTGCGAACCTGGGACAACGACATCGTTCAGAGCACAAAATTACAGAATGATGATATTAAATCAGCCCACCGGTATAGAGAGAGAGAGAAAGTTGACACGCGTAATGAAATTACATTACGAAGCCGTGAGAGAGGATTAACAATACTGGCTATTTCTGACTTTTGTGAGGTTAGTGGGGCCCTTAAAAGGGCCGTTTTACGGAGAAGGGGCTTAAGCCTTCTTCTCGGTTTTCTTCGGGAGGAGAACCGCCTGGATGTTGGGCAACACACCACCCTGGGCGATGGTGACGCCGGACAGGAGTTTGTTCAGCTCCTCGTCGTTGCGAATGGCGAGCTGTAAGTGACGAGGAATGATCCTAGTCTTCTTGTTGTCACGAGCTGCGTTGCCAGCCAACTCGAGAACTTCGGCCGCCAGGTACTCCATCACCGCGGCCAGGTAGACTGGCGCACCGGCACCAACTCGCTCTGCGTAATTGCCCTTACGCAAAAGACGGTGGATACGGCCTACCGGGAACTGCAACCCAGCACGGCTGGATCGAGACTTTGACTTTCCCTTCACCTTGCCTCCCTTTCCACGACCCGACATGATGCTACTCCTACTTGCAGCTGTTTAACTACAAGAACGACGCCTCGCCCAAAATGATGCAGGGCCCGACGGTAACCTTCACTTTTACGCCAACGTCAATAATCGACAGCGGACCAATCGTAAAGTCACAAACGTTTGCGCTGTTTCTATTGGCTCGCACTGGGAAGGCAGTACGGCATTGTCCCTGCGACTTAAATATTTTTCTCCCTCCACATCGACCAACAGATCAACAGACTGCGAGATGAAATTGTGATGTTCACAATTTCACTCCTCACGACAGACGCCCAACCCAAGACAAGACGAACGACTTTAGCAACAGCTAACCAGACAGCAAGACGGCTCTTACGCAGACAAGTTGCTCACCACTTTGTGGGTAACAAACTACAACTATCACTAGCACCACTGAAACGTGACACGACCAACCACAGACAAGCAACCAACAGCGGCCCTTCATAGGGCCGCGCGACAAAAGTAAACCACAACCAACACAGACAACAGCTTCATCCAGCCACATAAATCTGCAAGATAACAGCATCCAAGGCCAACGCAGCAGCCTGGTGTGAGCGGAGAAGACGCTGACCCGTAGAGAGTCCAACGAGCGAAGCCTAGCCGGGACCACGCCTCAACTGTCGCTACAGACAAAACATCGTAACCTGAAGAGGGCATATGTAAGACCCTAAAACAGGTTGCCCTTTGGGCAAACAACTTTGAGCTTGAGCTTGGGCTCATCATCAGACGAGCACCATGCCCCCCAAAGCTTCCGGAAAGGCTGCCAAGAAGGCCGGCAAGGCCCAGAAGAATATTTCGAAGGGCGATAAGAAGAAGAAGCGCAAGAGGAAGGAGAGCTACGCCATTTACATCTACAAGGTTCTGAAACAAGTTCACCCAGACACGGGAATCAGTTCAAAGGCTATGAGCATCATGAACAGCTTCGTTAACGACATCTTCGAGCGCATCGCCGCGGAAGCTTCGCGGCTCGCGCATTACAACAAGCGGTCGACCATCACCAGTCGGGAGATCCAGACAGCCGTCCGTCTCCTGCTACCCGGTGAGCTGGCCAAGCACGCCGTCAGTGAAGGGACCAAGGCCGTCACAAAATACACTAGTTCCAAGTAAGCGGGAGTGCTTGCTAGGGAATCAGCAACCGGCCCTTTTAAGGGCCACAAGTTATTCATAACAGAGTAGATGAATGAAGAACAACAGCGTTTCCCACCGAGTGAAAATTTAAATAATCACCCCGATAACACTTCTAGGATAGATAATACATTATAGGCAGTCCATGGGAGACTTGGATCCACGAGGCAAATTCGTTTCCTTAATAGTTTCGTACGACTTATATGAGAGCGCGGTGTCATTCCTACTCACTTGGCAGCATTAATTGTTGAGGGAAAACAACTTAGAAGGTAACTTGTCGACCGCGGTCATAATCCTTCCGCAGGCCACTACTGAGAATCTGTGGACATACGGGTAATCTATCTTTATTGAAACTCGGGTTCATAACATACGACTGATACTTTATATATCTGTCACGTAATCCATCAAGAGACAAATGTCCCCCCCCCCCCTAGTCAGTAGCGAGCTTCAGTCCATTCGTAGTAGCCGCCGGTGCAAGAAGTGAATTGAAGTTTGTGTGAAGTTCCGTAGTATGGCATGAAAATGATGTCGAAAATCCGACTACAGTTCCACAACCATGTGGTTGAAAGGAGGCTCCGCTGTTGAACAACAATCCACCTGTGGCTTAACTTAGAATGCCGACTAGCTGTTTTATTAATCCCGTGTCAATCCAGCAGTGTGTGACGTTGAAACGTAACCAAACTGCCGTTGATAGATAGATTTATCATCTATCCCAATGACATCCAACGAGCTTGGTAATTTAGGTACAGAGTCTAAGCAGGCAGTTTACGTGTGTGTGTGAGCGAGTGCAGGTTTTATCGAGTGCACCCCAATCCCATCGTCCTCAAGTGCCTACAGATTACGCAGTTTCATCGGCAACGGCCATACCATGTTGAAAATACCGGTTCTCGTCCGATCACCGAAGTCAAGCAACATTGGGCGTGGTCAGTACTTGGATGGGTGACCGCTTGGGAACACCACGTGCCGTTGGCGATTTTTTTTTTTACGTCACTATTTCCAGCGTGTTCTAATAAGACTTATGGGATATTATGTTCCCTTCCCTATTCCAGCTATAGCTTGGATGATGACGCCGCTGCATAATTGTAGAGTAATTGATAATTCTTAAGTACTTGCAGCTCCGTATTGAAACTTATGACTGGTAGCATATTCATATGAGACGGTTCACTTCTCTGCGTTTTCTCGAAGAAGGGAATATGTATTCAGGGGATTGTGAACGTACCTCGCGCTCTCCCTAGAAGTTAGAGACATTTTAGGTAAAGAATGTAATATACTGTACATATATGGCTAATTAAAATCCCATTAGTTACTACATTTCAGTGGGTAGTACAAATTCCATAATGAAAATATCTCTGTCCTAGTAGTTGTATCCTTTAAAGAAGCTCGTTGTTTTCCCATGATGAAGGGCAGAACTTGGTCGGTAGAAATTTAAACAGACTGCATTATCAGACCAGGCGTTATTTCAATATCAGCGTTTAGTTTAGGAAATATAGCAATAGCGGAGTTGGGAGAAGTAGTTATAGCATGTACAGTAAGTATAAACAGTTCGCTGTACTGTACAGTGAATATAAATATTTGAATGTACGATGGCAAAACATCAGACATACAGTACGTAGCTCACATATCTTTAAAAATAAATAAATAAATAAATAAATAAAAATAAAGAAGACATTCTGAGGAGTGAGTGGAAAGTGCATATTATAATGAATATTTTTAACTCTCAGTTGACATTGAGAGAGAAAGCCATGCATCGGGGAACCGGTGACTGTTTTTGCGTTACCTTCTGCTATTGGCGTTGTTGGTTAGTAACGAATGAAAGGGGTAGGACGCGGAATCAAATGTCAAAAAACGATAGGGAAATAATAGTAACTGGTTGTATTTCGATCGAGCTCGGCGTGCTGATTCACCAGTGGGGTGTTTCACAAAGTTTACAATCTTTGGAAATTGTGAACTCTGTTTGTAAACTTCTGTTTCACAATCTTTGTTTGTAAAGGTGGACTGTACAAAGGAAATCAAATCTTTACGAATGAAATTTTGCGCTCTTTACAAGTGATATGTTTGTTTCACAACGAAGGAGTAATTTTACAAACGTGTAAACTAAACTTTACTAGTGAAGTTAGCACATTTTCTACAGTAGCCCTGTTGAAATAGCTTCTAATTGTGAATGAAAAAAATAAACACATATGTATAAAATCAATTTTATAGTAACAGGGTACCATTAAGAATTACACTGAAGCAGTTGTGATGTTATTGAGTAGTTCTAGCGACTCAGACGAAGATTTTGCATTTAGGCCTAACGTAGAATTTTCCGGCCACGTTCGTATCATTGTACGAATATTAATGAAAGGTTTCGAATGAATCCCGCGCTATACTTCAGAATACCGCGTTAGTTCTTATATACGAGGAACGTATTTAATAAATACTCGCACTTAAAGAAGAAAAACTTTGCACCGAAAACCAATCACTTAATAATGCAATGTCGGCATTACTTACGCAGTATTCTGAAGTCGTTCCGAATCCCATTTCGCTGTAATCTCTCCTACAAGATATGGGACATCACATGCAACATCTGAAAGGGAAAAGTGGTGCCCTAACCTCAAAGCGAGAACTGCATTGGTTGCATAGTAGCTCTCAGTTCCCTGCGTTAGCAGATAAGAACGGAATTTATAAGATTACAGTGTGCAAAAGTTCACACATGGTAGTTGATGTTGTTACAAGATTGAAAAAACTCGAGGCGGGTTATTGATCACCGAATGTGCTTACTCGGGCAAAGGATTTTTATGCTCCTCCTGCTGGGTTCCCTAATGTTGGCGAGGTTATGGATGAAACAATAAAATATACTGATGGACCAGCAGAGAGCGAAGTTGATTTTAATGGATGGACATGTTAGCTGCTCTATCAACTGCATATAACTACGTGGGTCAAATCCATTATTTATCAATTATTTGAATGAATTTCGCGCTAACTTTCGTCAGTTAAGTCGTAGGCTAATTAATGCATTGGTATGCTCGACCAATTGCATGCCGCGAAACTCCGTTGTCGCCGATGTAGCAAAATCTAAATAAAATATATATAAAAAAATATAAACATGTCCATCGATAGTTCTAAAATTACAGCTACTTTACCTCTGATCCTTAGTGATTTTTGTAAACTGTCGTTGGCGATTTTGTTCAACCAATTATGCGTATTTGTAAGTTTGTTTCGCCGATTTTGTAAAGTTCGTTAAAACATACAAGTGAATAAGATTGCATTGTGAAACACAGTTAACAAGCATATGTAATATTTCCGTTGTTAATTGTATATTGTTAATTTGTAATTTGTTAGCGTTGTGAAACATGCCCCCATTTACCTTTAGAGGTAATATCTACATTAATATTTAGTTAAAATTTAAAGAAATTTTAAACGAATGGAAGCTGCATTTTAATTCACCCCAAATTACTATGTTCCCTTTCAGATTATCAGCTGTTGTTGTTGTTGTTGTTGTATTGTAAGTTCTCACTTATTGTTAGCTAGCCGTACCCGTTCGCTCCGCTCCACCTGTTAGAAATAAATATAAAGTAATTACATAATTAAAATAGGACGTCTGATCCAGGGAACAACTTTTACAACAGCGCAAGATAATCTGCTTCGCATATTACCCAATTTTTTTTTAGCACTGCATTTATTGCATATATATTTTATGTATTTTAACACGATTCAATTGAGCATAGTTAAAATATGAATTATTAAAATAATGGATTGCCAAGCTAAAGTACTATTACTGCATACTAAATCAATACACTCTCGTTGTTCGTTAATTCTCTGAGATTAAAATGCGTGTACATAAATATTATTTTAAGAAATACAGAAAACGAATGTACAAAATAGCCTATCAAATTTTCTGTGCATAAGAAGCTATTTTAATCTTACCTGTCCTCGATTTACTCAGACGTTACTGTAATAACATTATAGCATTATGTCCATCTAGAGAAACTACAGTTTCCAATGGTGAAATAATAACTAATTATACAAATCAGTTAATTTACGAGCTTGTGATATTACTTCATACAAACACAGAAACATTCCCTGTAGGCTATGTTTAATAGCTTTCGATTGTTTGTTGATGTCCAAGGCCCCTGTTTCGATTGTTGTTGTCCAAGGCCCCTTATAGACGAAGTCATTTGTTCTTAATTCATTGCACCGTCTTAGATAGCGTTATTTTAATTTTAAAACTCATTTATCTCATTAAATATCAGTCCTATCAAAATGTTGTAAAAAAATAAAACTTAACGGAAATCATTTTTAAAGGAACATCTGTTATGTAACATTTTTTCTCAAATATCAATAATAAGCGAGATATTTCGATTTATTTAATTCAGGCCCCCTTATAACTCCCCTTTTAAATAATGTATTTCGAATGCCATATAGCCTAAAATCTAAGTTACAACAAACTTAATTTATATTCCAGTTTTCATATAAATCGGTTCAGCCATTATCGCGTGAAAAGGTAACAAACATACAGACAGACATACAAACAAAAATTTCAAAAATGCGATTTTCGGTTTCAGGGTGGTTAATTATATATGTTAGGACCAATTACTTTTGGAAAATCGAAACTTACCAGAAAAATTTCGGCTACAGATTTATTATTAGTATAGATAGTACGAGATACGACCGCAATTTTGTACGACTAGTGTAATGAAGGAATGCAAAAAATTATTTTGGAACTTTGCAATGTTAGTCTATCATTAAAATAAAATTAAATCTTAATTCGTCCCTTTTGCAGGAGTCTTCTTCATCCAGTATGTTGTTGGCTGATATGGAGGAGGAGGGGGGGGGGACATGCTCTAAAGGGATTAAATTTGCTTAGCAAATCGATATGGTGACTAACGCTTGCAATGCGTCATAGCTATAATTGTACTGCGCGGTAATTTCAGAGTAATAAGAGTTCAGTTCAGGGATCTGCTAATTTCTTCATATTGTGTTCGGCAATGGAATAGTACCGCAGTAGCATTAAGAGGTTTTTATAATTTGAACTGATATGTGCAGGTATATTGACCCCCCCCCCCTCCCACCGCTGGCCGACGCGGACTGCAATGACAACAGTAAGCCACACGTCATACGTAAGCCTTTCTTCTTCTTCATCTTTGCTCGCCTGGCAAATACAGTCTTGGATTTCACATATTCAATTTTTCACAGTCCCAACTCCCTTGCATGGACGTGTTTTCACGTACCTTTAAAGTTTCTCCTCTCATTCATTCAGTCTATTCGCAAGCCTGAGGGTTTTCCGTGGTTTTCCCTAAGGAGCTAAGACAAATGTAGGGATGAGCCCAGAAAGAAAAGGGCATTCACTTCCTTAGACCCTGGTAACTGCTCTTTTTAGAGGAAGGAGGAGGAGAAAGAAACCCCCCCACCCCCACCGACGTGGACTGCAATGACAACAGTAAGCAACACGTTATATGTAAAGCCTTTATTATTATTATTATTATTATTATTATTATTATTATTATTATTTACAATGGGACTAAAGGTGGTGTAGATACACTATGTCAAATGTGCCACAATCTTTCCTGCAATAGAAAGACGAGGCGCTGGCCACTAGCAATATTTTACAACATGCTAAATATTGCAAGTATAAATTCATGGATAATTTATAGTTAGAAGAACTCAGAAAACAATATCAAGAAAACAATTCATTTTCCAATTGTGTGAAGAGCTGACAAAACCGTGGATGCAGCACCGCTTTGCACGTCCTACTTTACACCGATCTCTGCGGGCAACAATTGAAGAACATCTGAACATTGCTGTGCAACAACAATGCCAGGTAATGCAGCCAGATGGTGAACGTACTGTTTGCTATAAATGTCCTGCAAAGAAGAGGAGAATGATGACAACATTTTGTGGACTTTGCAAAAAGGGGTTCTGCAGAGAACATCGCGCTGTTGTTTGCACTAATTGTAAATAGGACAATAACATGAACGTAAAGACTTTATGACAAACTTAAAATTAAATGAACACTAATGGCTACGAAAAGTGTAAAAGTTGTTAAATGTGTGATATTGAGTTGATTTCAGTTAATTAAAATGTGAGTAGTAAAAATTACGAATGCTTACCTTTAACATGAGTACAGTGATGATTACCTGTCTAGGGTTAAGTAGTCGCGTGGTGAGTTTAGGAATTCCCAGACCACCTCTAAGATTGTTTAAAATAAAGGTATTGTAATCGTACGTTTCTGTCTTTTGTCAATAGTAACGTTGACCTTTCTTTTTCGAGAAAACAAAATCTGTTGTACAGTTAAAGGTACTGAAATAGTAAGAAATTTTCTGAAATCCCCACGCGTTTGCAAGTGTAAGTCTCTGTTGTAACCTGTTGATTTACGAGAGACTGCGTGTGCTTCCGTACAGTGTTTCTAAAATGTGCAGTAACGAGTCAGAAATCATTGGAATGTAGTGTAGGTGTGTTTGTTATAACCGGGAATCAATCCGCAGTACTTGACCAATCAACTACGGGAAATATCAGAAAAATTGGCAGGAGTTAGCAAGAAAAACAAAGGTAAAATATCACGTGAACGAGCACCGATACCGAGCACTATGTACAATATACCCTAGAGAAAAAGACAAGAAAACAAAAGTCAACCGCTGCAAGTGTTACGAAGTGGTGTGTGAAACATATAATGAAGAATGTCTGCGGGAAGCGCATCTAGTGAGATAAAGGGTGAAATGGAGGATTCTGCTAAAAATAAAGAAAGGAAGAAAAATGTTTACAGTTAATACAAGTATTGTTTTCTCTTGTGGGTTTATGTTTAGTATAATAGATGTGTGTGTGTGTGTGTGTGTGTGTTTCATTAAAAATTAGCATATCCTTAATGAATACATCCTAAGTGGTATAAATGAAATTGTATAAACTGCAGGGAATCTTAAAATATGAAAATTGCGATAGTTGTTTTCTTTACAGTCCGACCTTTTTTAATAAACTAGTGTGAGATATGAAGTTTTGCACATTTAAGGGTTGTTAACATGAATGTAAGGAATATATATTATGATATGATATGATATGATTCTCAAATACTCTGTCCTGCTGACCCTTCACATTTCTGTATTCGGGCGAGTGTGTATTCTTCTTCTTCTTCTTCTTCTTCTTCTTATTATTATTATTATTACTATTACTATAATTATTATTATTATTATTATTATTATTATTATTATTATTATTATTATTGTGTGAAGAGTTGTATCGGAAGTGCTTTATAGACTAAATTAATAATTTCTATCTTAACTGAAATATTTACATTATATTTCACACAGTATAGTTACAGGTAGCATAAATTCAGATAATGGTTTTTATATGGGAATCTACTTCTTGTGTTTAGAGGCTACATTTATACAGAGTTAATAATTTCTCCCCTATGTAACATATTTCCATGAAATTTTATACGCATCTATGCAAAAACGAATTATGCTCGTGTAATTAGGGAATTAGGGAAAAATTAGTGTTTCTGATAATTTTTAATGTTTTAATAGAAATTATGCTCCTAAAAGATGACTAGCCTGCCATATTTTTCGCAGTTGGTAACAAAATGCTAGATTCATGGATATACTCCATAATTTAGTTGTTCATTATATGTTCAAGAAGTGTTGAATTTTTCTTGGAGAAATTAAGCTCCTTCATCCAGACTCTGAAAAGTGGCTGCTGTCGAATTCGTAAAGCGCCACCAAGAGATGAATATAACATCTAAGTTTGCAGGATGTAGCAGCTAAATTTTAAGCCGTATAGAGTTTAATATTTGATTAATGTGTGGGTAGAAGAATTGAAAGTTAACTCAGGTTTACTTGTAATGCACAGCCTGTTAAATATGTCGTAAAAAAAAAAAAAAAAAAAAAACTAGTTGCACAAATCTCAGTAAACGTGCCAATTAAATGAATGCTAACGTATTATAGATTGCTTTTCGCGTATTAAATGAAAGTACACATCTTGTCCTATGACCTCCATAAGGGAAGGTTTAACAATATAAAACAGCCACTGACCCCACGAACAAAAATCAACTGAAGAGCGTGACTTAAAAAAAAAAAAAAAAAAAAAAAAAAAAAAAAAAAAAAAAAAAAAAAAACTCATGTTTTGTCCCACCTCTTACTGATATTGATGTTTTGTATGTTGTTGTGCACAATGCCTAGCTTTTGTTTAAGCCTAGATATTACTTAAACTTCGGTTATGATGAAGTTGATTTTCTTACATAGTTTTGCGTTCTGGACAACTGTGCGCCGGCATCTCTCGGAACATCCGAGATCAGGTCCCTATCCCCTCCACCGCAAAGTCAAATAGCGTCTGTCACTTGATTTTGAATATTAAACAAACATACCATCACGGCATTTCCGTTATGGCATCTGGTGTCATCAATAAGCTACAAATAAAGGAAAGAAAGAAAGAAAGAAAGAAAGAAAGAAAGAAAGAAAGAAAGAAAGAAAGTAGCACAGTCACTGTCCTGAACAAGGTACGCAAGTATTATTTTAATTAATGCGTATCGCCTACCAGCCGCCGAAACTATTCGACAGGAGAGTGAATATCCTACACGGTCCTGTAAAAATGTTCTGAATACACTAAATGACGTGTAATTTTTTTTCTATTATTAGGACAATTGAACGTGTCATTGCTCCTGCGGGTTGCTTTGTTTCACACCACAGAGAATTCAGGTTCTCTACCCCCCGGGATTCTAGAGATAAGAGAGCGATGAGGTTAAAGGAGTAGGCGTTTGTTCGTGTTTTTGTTTTTACTTTAGAAAAATTGCGAAACGTGACGCAATAGCGATAAGTTTTATGAACAAGTTTGCTGAATCGACCAATTGAAGGTAATTTATATTTTGCTAAAGAAGAGAGGAGATTAATGAAATCAGTTATTGTAATAATCGTAGTAGATTGAAGGAATTGTTTGTATTCAAACTCCTTTTGTGAAATAAGCTGCTCGGATGCTTATCAGGGTGACGGTTATAAATGTTATCGTAATACCCACCCGAGGTCACAAAGGTCACAGTCTTCCGCTTGTCCTTTCCTAAGCAGACCACGTCTGTACTATCGAAAATAATGAGTCACAGTTATAGTTTCGTGAAAGTAAAAAATGTTAGATAGGAGACAAGTAGCTACTCTTATACAATCATAATCACATTTTGTATCCAATATAGTATAAACGAGCTACATGTAAGTACTGTGTAAAGTTTCATTAAAACAATATATTATATATGAGACAAGTCACTAATTTTTGTCAAAACGCATCGTCTATAAAGGGGTAGTTTCTCCTCTTATACAGTAGTGACTATAGTGCGAAGTTTCATGGAAATATGTCACATTTTTAGTCCAGCTAGATTTGCTTTCTGGACCACTTTGAGCCTTGGCGCTTGTGATCGGTCGGACGGAGGATCACTCGTCCCGGCGGCGTTAACCCTTAATTTGGTAAATATATATAATGTGCAATATTATAGAACTGTGAAATTTTTTTTTAATTTTCCTAAGAAACTTTGTTATCCATCGTTCTATTAAAAAATTGTTTATTAACCTATAGGATACATTGCGATATTTGTCAAACAGGCTGTGGGAAAATGCTGATACGGTGAGGAATGGAAAGGGAGAAACCATTTATATTATTGAGGTGACCTTGAACTGAGGGTAGTAGGAACGAGACCTGGAGTACGGTACAACCGGCTCTTCCGAGAAATAACTAGTGGCCCTGAAAAGGGCCTTTTTGCGGGCAGGAGTACCTTTGTTAATTCAAGCCCTCTCGCCGCGGATGCGCCTAGCCAGCTGAATATCCTTGGGCATAATGGTCACGCGCTTGGCGTGGATGGCGCAAAGGTTGGTATCCTCGAAGAGACCGACGAGGTATGCCTCGCTTGCCTCCTGCAAGGCCATTACGGCTGAGCTCTGGAAACGGAGGTCGGTTTTGAAATCCTGAGCGATTTCACGCACCAAGCGCTGGAAAGGCAGCTTGCGGATGAGGAGCTCGGTGCTCTTCTGGTAACGACGGATCTCGCGAAGAGCAACTGTACCAGGTCGGTATCGATGGGGTTTCTTCACGCCTCCAGTAGCCGGTGCGCTCTTCCTAGCGGCCTTCGTTGCCAGCTGCTTTCGTGGAGCCTTGCCTCCCGTGGACTTACGCGCAGTTTGCTTCGTACGTGCCATCGCTTACTCCTTCGTCCTCGCAACCCAAGTTGACGCAATACAGTCGCGCCCGCTGCCCCCAAGAGGGGTATTTATGTCTTCGCCCGTTGAGAAGCCACGCCCCTTCCGTAATGTGATTGGTCCGCGGGTTTTAGTATATAAACCAAAAAATGACCCGCCGTCGAGATCACTTTTAACCTTCGTCACACGAGCAACATGACTGGACGCGGCAAGGGAGGCAAGGGTCTTGGCAAAGGTGGAGCGAAGCGCCACAGGAAGGTTCTCCGAGATAATATTCAGGGCATCACGAAGCCGGCCATTCGTCGTCTCGCCCGACGTGGAGGCGTAAAGCGTATCTCCGGCCTCATCTACGAGGAGACGAGAGGTGTTCTCAAGGTCTTTCTGGAGAACGTAATCCGTGACGCTGTAACATACACCGAGCACGCGAAGCGGAAGACAGTCACGGCCATGGACGTGGTATACGCCTTGAAGAGGCAGGGGAGGACTCTCTACGGGTTCGGCGGTTAGACTGCCTACACACGTCTGCTGCCGAATCCGTCGGCAAAACGGCCCTTTTCAGGGCCATAAAATCCGTCTAAAAAGGGCAGTAGTTGTCGAGATTAATTTAATTCACCTTTACTGTGTGACCACTAGCTCAACAGGCCAGTGCGGAAAACAGAACTTATTTCGTAGGGGCACTTCAGTATCAGCAAAAGACGTTGTAAGAAATGCCTCTCCGTTTTTCAAATGGGTCTGACCCCAACGCTTGGTATATCAAGTGGAAAGACCGGATTCCTCTGTGAAGCCTTGCTCCTCGGATTATGTTACCTGTTACTGTAAACTTCTGTAAGTCAATAATCACTGTCCGAAGAATTGGTGGGTAATATGACAACGCAGGTAGGCAATGCTCACCAGACCGTAACAAGGAACCGAGGGGATTGACACATACTGAACATCACATCACCACGTTTTTGCAATGCCAACTTTTAGGTCATAGGAATCCAGTGTGGTAAACACTGGGGAGAAGAGGTACACATCGCATGTCAGAACACAGGACTTCGTCCTGTCAGACAACTTCCACGTATAGCTTGCGTCATTTCGGTTCGAACGAAACGACAGAGAGAGGGGAAATTCGAACGCAAATTGTCAAAGCCTTCGATTTACGAGAAGGTCATGTCATCATCTCAGTATTGGGGTTCCTGCGCGTGCGGCCAATATGTGCACCAACAAACAAACGCATTAGGAACTCTATTATAACGCCGTAAGTTGTTCACCAGTTATCGATTTCTTATTCAAAATTAGTTTCATTCGTAGTATGTAGTAAAGTAAACTAGTATATTCAAACGTATATGTCTAAAACCACGATGGGCACCAAAGAAGGGGACTTGTGATTATTTTCACGATAATCTCCATTACTCTAATATGATAGAAATATATTACATAAATTTCGAAGCCAACTATGTACCTTGGCATCATCATCTAATTTAATTCGTATTGTGTTAAATTATATAATAATAATGAAACCTTTCTATATGCATCAGTATAATGTGTTATCACACAATAGCCTAGTAAATGTACAACGGTTTCAAGTACTTCAGTGCGAACCTGGGACAACGACATCGTTCAGAGCACAAAATTACAGAATGATGATATTAAATCAGCCCACCGGTATAGAGAGAGAGAGAAAGTTGACACGCGTAATGAAATTACATTACGAAGCCGTGAGAGAGGATTAACAATACTGGCTATTTCTGACTTTTGTGAGGTTAGTGGGGCCCTTAAAAGGGCCGTTTTACGGAGAAGGGGCTTAAGCCTTCTTCTCGGTTTTCTTCGGGAGGAGAACCGCCTGGATGTTGGGCAACACACCACCCTGGGCGATGGTGACGCCGGACAGGAGTTTGTTCAGCTCCTCGTCGTTGCGAATGGCGAGCTGTAAGTGACGAGGAATGATCCTAGTCTTCTTGTTGTCACGAGCTGCGTTGCCAGCCAACTCGAGAACTTCGGCCGCCAGGTACTCCATCACCGCGGCCAGGTAGACTGGCGCACCGGCACCAACTCGCTCTGCGTAATTGCCCTTACGCAAAAGACGGTGGATACGGCCTACCGGGAACTGCAACCCAGCACGGCTGGATCGAGACTTTGACTTTCCCTTCACCTTGCCTCCCTTTCCACGACCCGACATGATGCTACTCCTACTTGCAGCTGTTTAACTACAAGAACGACGCCTCGCCCAAAATGATGCAGGGCCCGACGGTAACCTTCACTTTTACGCCAACGTCAATAATCGACAGCGGACCAATCGTAAAGTCACAAACGTTTGCGCTGTTTCTATTGGCTCGCACTGGGAAGGCAGTACGGCATTGTCCCTGCGACTTAAATATTTTTCTCCCTCCGGAATATCAGTAATATTGTATCTATTCTCATATTTAATAACTTGTGTTTGGCTATAATGCTATCTCGGCCCCCTAGACTGAAGCGAATCAGTTGGTGATCAAGAAGACACTGGCGACCAAGTCGCTGCCTAGTGGATCGCCACGTACTGAGTGTTATCTAGGAAACTTTGCCGACTTGTCGCAGGAGTGAAACCTCCTAAGTGTGTTAACCTCTGTGCTCATCATTATTATTAAATTATTGTACACTAACTTTAAAGTGAGAAACCGTAACATTGAGTAACATTGAGTGTAGCTGATTACCAGGGAACATTTTAGACTTGCCGCGGAAGAGAGACCTGCTCAGTGTGTGTGAACTTCTGTGCTCATCCTCATTATTGTTTTAAAATATTGTACGGTAACTCTCTTTTAACGAGAAACCGTAACATTGCATGTTGCTGTTCACTGGATGAACCCATAACGATAAACGCAGTGAGCCCCGCTCGACATATACAGTGTTGTAGGCGAGGAAATATCGACTAGTGCTGCACCAGTGTGATTGTACTGTACAGCAACAACCAGTGCATAGCATCGCGCGGGATAGTTTTCTGTGAGTTCCGTTCTGAGTTGTGCAAAAGCAAATACTAACGACATGGAGGAGAACGAAGAAAGTGGCCAACCTCCACCATCACCCCATCTAGACCAAGCCTCCACCTCAACCGACATATCAGCCAACGTGAAGCCTACATTTGCCACACCACAGCCGAAAAAGAAGCAGAAGCGGAAGAGACCAACCCAACTCAGCGACACCAAGCCAGTGAAAACAGGTATGTCTAGTGCTGACCAGACGACAGACTCTAACAGTGAAACTGATTCAGAGAACGTCATATCTACACTGCTCAATAGTTTTTCTCCAACTGAATCAGACAGAGGGCTCTTCATCAGGCGGGGAACGAAATCAGCATTTAGAGAATTGAAGCAACAAAATGACCTAACTTTCACTTCTCACCTTCTTTCGCAAACAGACCGGGTGGTAATTTTCAGCTCTAGAGAACAGCTCTCCAAATTCTCAGCTAAATTCAGCCCTCTATATTTTGGCCCTAAAGCTATATTTGAAGCTCTACCAAATTCAACCCTTACGGCACCTTGGCTTACGGCGTTGGACAGAACCCGCACTCCCAACCTGCCCCCTTCTCCAGTACCAGAAACCCCGCCAAACCCCAGCGAAAACGATTGGAAAACCGTAACCCATGCCAAAAGGAAACCTGTCCTGACTCCAGCTATCCCTCAAACATCCACCCACACCGATCCTGCCTCTTCTGAACAAAAATACACTGTAAAAATCCATAATCACTCATTAAACACCAACAACCCCTTTTTCATCAAAGACCTAATCACACAAAATCATCTACAGATCCCTACACCTAGATATTTCTGGGCATACACCACAAGAACTACCACTCTCCTTTTTCCTAACATACAGACCGCAGAAAAGTTCGTCCACGCCATACCCCCTGACTCTTTCGGCCCACATGCAAAATTGATTCTCATGCCAGCACACATGTCAGCCACTCAGCCACCCCCTCCCAAAGATATCAGCGTGGTCATAAAGTCTATTGAACACAGCATTTCTATGGACACTCTCAAACAAGAGTTACTCGACCAAGGCTACAAAGTCAAAAACGTAGCAAGGATCATTTCGGCACAGACCAGAACCGAAACCCAGTTAGTGAGAGCTTTCCTCGAAGACGTGGAAACTTCAGACGCCATGTTGAGAGGCGTGCTACTATGCGGAAAGTTCTACAGAGTCGAACCTTCGAAAGAATTCGTAAGACTACGCCCATGCTTACAATGCGCGCAATACGGACATGATAACAGTACCTGCAACAACATCCCTAAATGCCACAAATGTGGACAGAATCCTAATATCTGCAAGACAAAGCATACGACCAACGAGAAATACT